>NW_018405566.1:224303-241940 GCF_002113885.1 Mizuhopecten yessoensis
TACGTGTGATTATACATTTCCCGGTAAAATCTCGATATCGGGTGTTGACATATCATCGGCACGCACGTGTACTATTGTTTACCAGGGGCCTGTTCGTTTATGCGGAGCAACCGGTTTGACCGTTTATAAATGTAACAATTTCGGGTATAAATCCTGGCGGACCTGCAAATGTGTATGCAGGCCTTGCAAGGCTTTCTCAAGGCTCGCCTGAAAGCAGCATCAGATTACTAGGTCCGACCTTATTTAATAAACGAACAACAGTGGTCCGATCGGTTTGACCGTTTAAACGAAAACGGCCCAGGTGTTACTATAATGTGCACTACGATATTGAATATCCGATACGCAATACGGAAATGACGACAAGGTGTACATGCACATTTCGATCAAGATAATTGAGTCCGAGCTGTACTTTTTCCGGAAGTACGTCACGAAAATGGACGTTGATGACGATGTGTGGAGCCACCTTAAAGATTTGTTAAATAATTCAGTGATATTTTTGTAGTGATAACATCTCCTTTTGCTTCCTTGATATTTCCCGGATTTAGCCCGAGAACTAATAAGGAAGCAGAGGTAGATGTTATCACTGAACAAGATATTACAGATGTTAGATATTTCTAACGCTTCGGGTCAGGATGAGAACATCCTGTTCAGTTATGTGAATGTTTTCTAGTTTATTATGCAAATTAGGTATATAAGCATGTACTGTTGCATTAGAGTCGTCTTTTTCTCGCCTGACTTATAAAATATTTATTTAAAAGTTCTGCTTTTTGTGTATCATCTGCATAGTTTACATTATAATGCGACAATGTTGGTATATTCGATTTTTTGGTTGAAAAATTAGTAAAAATATTCAACAGTTTCCACCAGTCTCGCGTTGAAGTAGACATCATTTTATTTCATCAGTTAATTTTAAAGTGTATCCGTGTTTTACCTGCCTAATAGCATCTATCACTGCCAATTATATGGATTTTTATATTTTTGGTTTTCTGTGTAATCTTTTTCGGACCCTGATAAATTAAAAATTTCCTAATTTTATTGTGGTGCATTTCTTCTTACTAATACATTTTTATTCGGAATACATTTGGTTGCAACAGTTAAAATAGACAAATTAAAAATAATTGCGAATTCATCAACAGTAAATTTTTCAAATGCTTCTGTCCAATCAATGTCATTCAATTCATCACGAAACATGTTATAGTTTCCCTTATCGTATAACCAAACTTGTCTTTCAAAATTTGCACTTACCTTAGTCCGATCAATATCTAAAAAAAAGTATATACGGGACAGTGATACCTGACGTCAGCTGGTAAGAAAGATTCACCAACAATCAATTTTTTAATAAAATGATCATTACTTGTCATAAATATATCTAAGAGCGATGATGAATGTTCTGTAAAATTAGTAGGCAAATCAACAAGCTATCTATACATTAAATCAATTACGCGTCCAGGGTGTATAGCTAATTGATTTTCATTAAAATCACCTGTAATTAGGATGCAGTCGGCTTTATAGTTAGTGATCATATCAATATAATGGTCTATTAAGTTCCAAATTTCATTTCCAGCCCTTACTTTCTTCTATTTTATGGATGCTTCTACACCAAAATCAAATAACTGTGGCTACTTCAACTTCTGACAGGTCAATGACCCTTGATGAGACTTGTTTAGCTGTCAAAATTCAGACCAAAAAATACTGCAGTACAATTTTATGTCAACTTATGTATTAGTGGATTTGAACACTGTAAATATAAATGTTGAACAGAAATATTTTAACATTTAAGCGAACACATTTTAGTTTTTACAATCCTTTTAATCACAGATTAAGGGAATGAAGGGTTTAAATGTTGTTCGTTGATGTTTAGCGGATCGAAGATATAACCTTTTTTTTTTAACACAGTATTCTAAAAGATATGATTAAGGTTTTAGACCCCTTTCGGTTATCTGAGCATCTTTTGAGGAAACTCCATGTATTGTAGCAGAAAACGTCAACAAATAATATGAAGTGTAGTGCAGTGGATATAGAAAGCTCAATTCCTGCGATATATTTGTAGTAAAATTGTCAAAGAATCAGATATCTGGCAGACCTTTCTTAAACATATGACTTAAAAGTGGTTGCGAGGATTTATGAAACCCAAAAAACAAACCGATTCCTATCCCTTATACAGAGGACAATGTGGAAATATAGATGAACTGAAAGTATTGAAAATAACGTCAGGTAATTCGGGTAAAATGGACTTCCATCACAATTTTTTAACACATTCCATACATGTTTTCAGCCTGTTTTTGTAGTCATTATCTGTCAAGCCTGTAACATCAGCGTTTGACACAGCCGGTCGTCTGTTCGCCAAAGGCGACCAAAACATAGATTGAGCGACTAGAAATTGTCAAAGATGGATGTTACTGGCCCAAAAATAATTCTTTGGGCGAGTACATTATAATTCTCAAAATCGTAGTTTACTCCCATAAATTAACCACCCAAATTTCAGAACACCCGTTTTTCGGAAATCCTGTTCTCTCAAGAGTCTGGGTCACGCCGTTAAAATGTACAAGTGCATCAGAATTGACACAGTGACAATGAAGACTATGGAAATGAGGGGAGGGTTTTTAGGGTTATGTTTCGGGAGGGTTTGATTGAAGAATAACGAACATCTATTTATATTGCTTTATTGCCATTTTTTATTGCTCAACACTGAAAAAAATCTTAGTAAAATAATTGGGCTACCAATATTCATTTTGGGCCTGTGAAATAATTTTTGTACTCGCCCAAAAAAAGGGACTTGGCACGAATTACCATCCTATGGTCCACATATTTTTTTATGTCATACATTATATAATACACAAATGTGAACTGAGGGTTAAACATTAATACCAAGTCCCTGTGCCTGTAAATAATAATGGCTGCGCCCAGTACCAAGTTGCCTTGTCGACTATGCCATTGTTTATGTCAAAAAACAAAGGAGGACAATACTTTAAGACACATTTTCTGTATTTGATCTGTTGGTAGAGATAATTAGCCATATTCTAACTGTAAATGATAACCATGGGAAATACATAGGCGACCAGTGCTGAAATAATCTTGAAAGTTTAAAGTTTTGCTAGTAAAGTGTCTCTGCAAGGTGGCAGGGGAGGGAAATTAAACACAAGGCTAAATTTCCCAAGGTTGAATAGTACAAATTTAAATTATGAACCCATGGCTATTGAAGATGGTGAGATAGCGAGGTTTGATCGTAAAATAAGATGTGTCTTCAGCAGTATGCTCCAGTGAAATTACACTATCAAGTCAGCATCAGTCCTGCGCTATCACAAGGAGACAAACATCAACATACCACAGACTCCCAAAACACAAATTAATTATGCACAAACTCACCACACGCATGCATCGAGCAAATGTGGGAGGCCGTCCTTAAATGACCATGTATAGCTGTTGATAGGACGTACATTAAACAATGCTAAATAAAACCTGAAGTTTATTTTGACATAGAGATCTTATTTATTTGGATAATTTCATGGAAATGATGACTTGTAATTTTAAACAAATGATTTGTTAATTTCAGCTTGCATGCACTGTATGAATGTTATTTTAATAACATTGTACCCATATGAATCCATGAGTGTCGTGAATTGGTACTATATTTGAATTTAATACATTTGAACTGGAAGGCATTCGTACCCATACCAAGACTATACAATACTGTGGTGTAACTGTATATACATTGTGTGCAAAGTTTAAGTGTCTGCGAGACCAGCTGTTCTAACTTACAAACGTCCAGGTGACGAGAAAGAACATGAGAGGAATGTTTTTTGACTTTTGACAGGAGCTGTAGGCAATTCACACTTTCCAATTCGTACTGTTTTTCTCTTTGGATAACGATGCTTTAACTTGTAAGCGAAAGATACGTCACTGGCGTCACGAGCAGCATCAATACTAAAAACGTCTTTTGATATTACCGGCTACCAAACCCGTGCTCCAGGTTACAAATAAATGCTATGTCCCAATCACCTGCCCTGTGGACTGGTTTTTAAGTAAGTTGTTTTAGTGCCAAATTTTGTACAGCATGATTATTTAGCCTTCCTACGTATGTATCTTGTGATAAAACTTGTTGTTTGCCTTAACACTGTTACAATGTTTTACCATTTATATATATATATATGATTGTCGAAATACAAGTTCCTGGGAGCTTATGTTAACTATGTTATATATTCAACGTAAAATATGGATTCTTGTATCTTGTATTTTGATGTAACATGCCACTATGCTTTTATCCGATAATATTAAGATAAAAAAACCCAACACACACAAGCTTTTAATCACGAACTTTTCCTCGAATGCGCCTATGTATAATCTTCGGCACGATGAAGGACCACGTTAAGGTACTGTTAATGCCGACATGTACAAATGTTTGTAAACTGTAAAACGAAAGTAGGTCTGCGCGATCGCAAACATTTAATGCTGATATTTTCGCATACATTTAGGTTAGTACTTGATGTGATAGCAATGGATTAAATGGATGTTACCTTGTGTTGTATTCTAGCACATCAGTGTCTCAATACATACGGTATTAATCTGTTAATGTTCGATAAACGTCTGGTTTTTATAAGACCATCTTGATTATGTTGTGAGGTATTTCCGGGTCACGTTCTCGTATCAAGTGCGCTTCCGGTTACGTCATAAAATGCAATTTTCCATTCACAAAATCTTGATATTTATTAATTAAAGATAGTTTAAAGAATAAACGAGTTAACAAAAATAATATCATTACATTGTAAATATTATTTTCTTTTAATGTTTGCGAAGCAGACGACGTTTTATCATAATCTCGAAACTAGAACATTTTTTCTCCAAAAAAAGGCGTTTCAACATTTGAAAGAAAAAAGTTTGAAGGGGAAAAAATCAATTTGTTCTTTTATGAATTAATGAAAGTGATACAGAAAAGAAATATAGTAAATAATTGATAGTAAATTTATCAAAAACATCATCCTTAGAGAGTATGTTCTGGGCATGATCGTTTAGAAGCATTGCAATACAGCTCGAGATTAGACTCTGTTTACAAAATGGCGACTGGAAGTAGCAAGGCGGATTAGATTGGAACTTCAATTGGGAATATTTCGGCAAGTAAACATTGTTCACAAAGCCCAAGATGTACTCAGACCAGTCGTTGTTTAGTGACTAGGGTCATTCACAAAAATAGTTTTATTATAATATGACTCAGGCATGGCCTGGAGAGAGCGCAGCTCGTACATTTGTTTCGACAGCACTGTAAATTGGAAGCATAGTATTTCGACGTTACCATGACTTCAATTGTCCGTACACCTGTTACCGGAAAAGAGCTTCGCTTCTTGCGCCTTTGGCGCATGAAGAGCTGCGCTCTTATAAACTTATTGTAATTATTTCCTTTATTTCCTCCAGAAATGAAGAGTTACAGAAATAACGAACAATACACGTACAATTCAACACTATTGAAAGAGAAGAAAATGCATTCACAATCATGGTCACACCCTTACATAGTGACACACACATGGACCAGGGACAGTATACGTCCCTGACATGGACAGACACACACATAAGAGAATAATAATAGTACCTGCATCATACCATAAAGTACTATAAACGCAACACAATGATATAATAGGTACTATTACAGTCATTATACGGTGATAATTATGATGATAGACAGTATAACACTAATCATACATTACATCACACATTGATATAATAGACATATTTACACGCTTCCAACTACATTATCATATAATAGTATAGACAGTAATACACTTCTCGTACTAAGCAATCATATAACATGGGGTCGAGGGCGTCGATGTACCCATCGGTAAATAGTGGCCAGGGTATGGAGGATAATGAGAGGAGGGGACATTCATCTACGACAGATCCCTGGCTTGGCTTTTTACTTTCGGGAAGAACTGGAGACGATGATGATGATGATGAGTTGAGAAAATGTTTATTTGATAAAGTAGTATCCATGTACAGTAATAACATGTACAGTGTATGTCAGCAGTGAGACGCACTCAGGTAAACGTAAACAAACAGGTATATACAGGTGAGAAACTTGGTCAGCAGGCGTGACGTGGTCTACAGGTGTGACGGACGCGAGCGTGTACATGTAACATGCATGGCGACCTCAGAATAGGGCAATTTTTCAACATGTAGCTCCGGCTACACCGGCCAATAACAGTCATTCATTTACCCGTTTCCATTCTATGATTACTACATTACCATAGTCCAGCTCCCTAAGACAAACAGCAGGCCGCAAATATGTATATTTTCACATTTCTTGCAGAGCGATGTTACAATTTATTGTTGAATCCGGCAGATGGCATGATATTGATTATAATGAAAGAAAATGTCCACACTGTAACAGTCAGCAAATTGGTGACGAATCCATTACTTGATTGAGTGCCCGTCACTGTCCAGGTACATGATTCTATATATAGATAACTTTTTTGGATGAGACCAAGTGTAATTAAGATTTATGGATTAATGAAAACTACTAATATAAAAACACTGAAGAAACTTTGTACTTTTATCAGAATAATTAATAACAATATTTGTCCTCATTGATACAAATTTGCATTTATTATGAAACTGTACTCTGTACTACCGACTACGAACACTACAATTACTATATATGATATTGTAAATAGGTTTCTCAATACATTATATTGTGAAAGAGAAAAAAGTTGAATTGAAATTAATTGAAGGTGTCACGAGACCGAAGGCCGGTAACTCTTTCTTCAATTTTGAAATTGGAAATGGGACATTTTGGACAATTGAAAACCGAGAACTCTGATTGAATTAAGCAGCTGTTGGTGATAGTAAGGGCGGATTTGGATCAATAAATAACCCATTCATAGATATATGTGAGGTATAGGTTGCGTCATAGTAGATTTTTGTTGTCAGCACCTCAAAACTCTCCATACCCAACGTTGGCGGAAAATTCCGCGTTTTCATACAGAAGTGCGCTCTGGCCACACACCAGACATCTATCTGTCAAAATATCTAAGTATGTTTTCATGACAAGAGGAAACTTGGGCTAATGGCATCAGAGTTTTTGAAACAATAAATATAGTTTATGTTTCTTCCTTTCTGCTCTCCTAAATAATGGTAAGATAAAATATGATGTCAGGAGCTTGTTACTCTGTATCAGCCGTCACGTGACGATCACTGCGGTCGGACTCGGAATCATTTTGTGTGTCCCAAAATCTCGTACTGTGACATATGGAAACCGATGCTTTGGGAGGGTTTCGGCCACGTTGTGGAATAGCTTACCATCTGCTATTAGAAAGTCAAATACTCTGGCCAAATTAAAGAGGGACATCAAAACTCACCTCTTCACGTCTGCATTTTAGACTATTTGCACAGACGACATATAAACACCACCCTTTATTTATTCATTTTTTGTGCACACTGCGATGATTATCTTCTTGCTTAATGTATAATGGTGATTGTAAGTCATTTTCGTTTCACAATTATAACTTACTATTATCCATATGTTGTAAGCGCTTTAGGGTAATTTTACAAATTATGTTGGGCGCTATGTAAATGTTGTATATTATTGTTAGATAATCCTGTGCCATTCAAACAGTAGGAGATCACTGAGAACTGTGTTGACTTCATGGTAGTGTGTGCTGCGTATTTCATACCATCATAACAACACTTCTCTGTAAGATCAGTATGCTTATTTGGGGTAGGAAATAATGACACATAAAATCTCGCTTATAAATGAAAGACGAATTTGCCCAATCAGAACGCAAGTTACGTGAAACAACCAAACTTAAAATAAATACAAGTGTGATTACTGCTATCAACTTCAAAAAAATAAAGGAAATGCCCATCATATCTTCATCAGTATTGAGAGCGACACCTCCCTGTATTGATGGCGACAGATGTCAGAATCTCTCCTGTAGACCCACGTAAACATACCGATCACTGTACGACCAGATATAAGTATACCTGGTAGGAGAAAATCCCGTCAGGAGCACGCGCGCGGCCGTGATAAGCGTTAGGTACCGAAACACGGTGTATAGTGATCGATATTTACCTGTAGATGGCAACCTAGTATTTAGAACAGGTTGTGGCGTATGAAATAGTTCTACAGATTTTTAGTGACCAATTGCCCATCTGCACGGGGCATATTCCACATTGATCAGTGACAATATCCCATTGATGCAGTACAAAAATCCACATACATGTACAGCATACATATGCACCAAAATAATTTCAAACCTTTGACGACTTCTTCTTAATAACCGAAAGGCCTAAGGTATCGATATTTGGCCAGAAGCAAACTGGGATGAAGGGCTATCAAGTTTGTTCAAATGAATGACCTTCACTTATATTCCAGGTCACAGTGGTCAAATATGGTAAAAACATTAAACAACTTCTTCTGAATAACCAAAATGCACAGGGTGATGATATTTGGCCAGTAGCATGCTGGGGTAAAGGGCTATCAAGTTTGTTCAAATGAATGACCTTTATTTATATTCAAGGTCACAGGGGTCAAACATGTTAAAAACATTAAACAACTTCTTCTGAATAACCAAAATGCACAGGGTGATGATATTTGGCCAGTAACATGCTGGGGTAAAGGGCTATCAAATTTGTTCAAATGAATGACCTTCACTTATATTCCAGGTCACAGTGGTCAAATATGGTAAAAACATTAAACAACTTCTTCTGAATAACCAAAAGGCTCAGGATGTTGATATTTAGTCAGTAGCATGCTGGGATCAAGGACTATTATGTTTGTTAAAGTGAATGACTTTGACTTATATTCAAGGTCACAGGAGTCAAATATGTTAAAAATCTTTAAACGACCTTTTCTGAATAAACATGGGTTCCAGGATGTTGATATTTTGCAAATTGCATCCTGAGATAAAAGGCTATAAAATTTGTTCAACATAATGACTTTGTTCGACTTTCAATCACAGGGGTGGAATGTTTAAAAGAAAAATGGGTCTTTTGAATGAATTTTAATCATAAATACTGATATTTTGCCTGTAGCTTTATTTTAGATCACTTTAAAGGCTACAAGTGTGAGATTTATACCAGGTGAGCGATGCAGGCCCATTGGGCCTCTTGTTCGCGTTATTACGACATTTTCCGCGTTATTACGACCTAAAATGTAATTAGCGTTATAATGACTTTTAAAAATGCATAACTTCGCATGTACTTGCGTTATTACGGCCTTTGAAAGGCACTATAACGCCTTTTTTTGCGTAAAACGCGATTTTAAAACCTTATATTCAAATCAAAAGTTGACCCTTCAAGGCTTCAGTAAAATATGTTTGTTTTCATGCTTGAAAACATTCACTCATGTAATTATTTATCATCAGGAAAACTATAGTCCCCGACAGTGACCAGGTAACCATTTTGGTGACATTTTAAACTGGTAGGTTTGTGTGTAGATGTGGATAGCGTGCGTTAAAACAGTTAATCATGTCTACTGATATAAGTAACCGATAGGTACAAGCTGGGTCCGTTACAAGTTTTTACACCGAAATACCCTAAAAGGGTAACACGTCTGTAATACGATCATTGTGATTAGGAACAAGTGTCTTAGCTTGTGTTCAGACCGAATACAGTGTGTTGACTCTGTGGTACATATTGTCTGTGAGTGTTGACTCTGTGGTATATATTGTCTGTGAGTGTTGACTCTGTGGTAGATATTGTCTGTGAGTGTTGACTCTGTGGTATATATTGTCTGTGAGTGTTGACTCTGTGGTAGATATTGTCTGTGAGTGTTGACTCTGTGGTATATATATTGTCCGTGAGTGTTGACTCTGTGGTATATATTGTCTGTGAGTGTTGACTCTGTGGTATATATTGTCTGTGATTGTTGACTCTGTGGTAGATATTGTCTGTGAGTATTGACTCTACGGTAGATATTGTCTGTGAGTGTTGACTCTGTGATATATATTGTCTGTGAGTGTTGACTCTGTGATATATATTGTCTGTGAGTGTTGACTCTGTGGTATATATTGTCTGTGATTGTTGACTCTGTGGTAGATATTGTCTGTGAGTATTGACTCTACGGTAGATATTGTCTGTGAGTGTTGACTCTGTGATATATTCTGTCTGTGAGTGTTGACTCTGTGGTATATATTGTCTGTGAGTGTTGACTCTGTGATATATATTGTCTGTGAGTGTTGACTCTGTTGTAGATATTGTCTGTGAGTGTTGACTCTGTGTTATATATATTGTCCGTGAGTGTTGACTCTGAGGTATATATTGTCCGTGAGTGTTGACTATGTGGTATATTGTCCGTGAGTGTTGACTATATGGTATATATTGTCTGTGAGTGTTGACTCTGTGATATATATTGTCTGTGAGTGTTGACTCTGTTGTAGATATTGTCTGTGAGTGTTGACTCTGTGATATATATTGTCTGTGAGTGTTGACTCTGTGGTATATATTGTCTGTGATTGTTGACTCTGTGGTAGATATTGTCTGTGAGTGTTGTCTCTGTGGTAGATATTGTCTGTGAGTGTTGACCCTGTGGTATATATTGTCCGTGAGTGTTGACTATATGGTATATATTGTCTGTGAGTGTTGACTCTGTTGTAGATATTGTCTGTGAGTGTTGACTCTGTGGTAGATATTGTCTGTGAGTGTTGTCTCTGTGGTAGATATTGTCTGTGAGTGTTGTCTCTGTGGTATAGATATTGTCCGTGAGTGTTGACTCTGTGGTAGATATTGTCTGTGAGTGTTTACTCTGTGGTATATATATTGTCCGTGAGTGTTGACTATGTGGTATATTGTCCGTGAGTGTTGACTATATGGTATATATTGTCTGTGAGTGTTGACTCTGTTGTAGATATTGTCTGTGAGTGTTGACTCTGTGTTATATATATTGTCCGTGAGTGTTGACTCTGTGGTAGATATTGTCTGTAAGTGTTAACTCTGAGGTATAGATTGTCTATGAGTGTTGACTCTGTGATATATTCTGTCTGTGAGTGTTGACTCTGTGGTATATATTGTCCGTGGGTGTTGACTATGTGGTATATATTGTCCGTGAGTGTTGACTATGTGGTATATATTGCACGGGAGTGTTAACTTTTTGGTATATTTCTTGTATTATATTGGCGCCGTGTCATAGTTTTTCTCCAATCATCAACCTGTTCGTTAGTCCGACAGATGGTACTACATTAATATTCCGTCGCTAATAAATCTAATCAGCTGACAAAAGCCAATATAGAAAGTCCGGGGTAGAATTGTATACCAACACAGATAAATGTCGTACATGATATAATGTATATTTAATACATATCGTAATGAAAATTTGATAGCAATGTAAAGAAATCAAAGCATGCTATACATTTCCTACCTCCTCATCCAACCTTTAAAGTGCCGTTAGTTTTTTACACGACAGTTAACGGTACACAAAACACTAGTAGAACATATGGTTCAAGTGTTAAATTACAATTGTCAACATCAAAGAAAAGAAACTATGTTATTAATCTGAAGCAAATCGGAATTAAAGTGCTATACACTTCACACGTGTAATGTACTATGGTGTAAACATCTGATGATGTATACAAAACAGATTATCGGATACGAGGTAAATGTTGACATCACTAAATGGAACAAATCTACTGTATGTTTTGGGATGTCAAGTCACTAAGTGATACAAGGCTTCTGAGGTTCTAGGGTATCACGTCCTATGCGGCACCAGTTTCTTGTTGGTTACGTGACGTCACGAAGTGATACGTCCAAGCACGTTACGTCACGAAGTCGTAGTGAATCACAGCCACGTGCAACAGGATGGAAGATACCGGTATACCTGCTCGTGAATTTGTCATGTGGAATGGGTGTGGACAGACATGCCATGGCCAATTTGGATTAGGTTTAAACATATGTTATTGTACAAAGATACAGATGGATTGGACAACAAGTTATTTCAACTTAAGGACATTCCAATATGGCTACCACACCAAACTGTATCAGAAATTCAATAATGCATTCCGTTAGCATTAAACAATCCTTGTCACAAAATAATCTTCCTCCAATATTTCTCAAACATAATTGAGGAACATGCACACTAAATTTCAGAAAAAAACCCATTCAATAACTGATAAAAAAACCTCACTTTTGGTATGTCCATTTTCCAAGCTAAATAAAAGTCACAATTCAGGAAAAAATGGATGTGAAATGGATCCGCATTTGAATAAATTATAAATTATTCAAAGAGCTATGGCGGAAAACTGCCCGTATTTCCCTAAACCGGCCTTTTTGAAGACAGAAAAAAATATTGATGAGTAAATAAATTTTAGTAGCGAAATTGCATTGATTAGATATAAAACCAATTGAATATGAATTTTTGAACTTTTGAGATATTCGTTATTGTGAATATAATACTGCAAATATAGCCATATTTACTGTATCTATGAAAGTCACGGGGTTTCCCAGACTTAAAAGAATATTTTCAATATTTTCCCTTCCGAGGACCAATTTTTGAATACATTTTTTGAATCCGTGATGTCATATGCAAAAACAAATCGTATGACGGAAAAGTGGTCGTCCTTTGGGAAAGTGCTCAAAATAATGAAAAACAGAGTTGATCAGATTTCTCAAAACTGCGACAGATGTTTCTTGGGTTTTAAACAGTTTTTTGTATTTCTGTTTTCGTCACTGTTCGATGAACCCTAATGTGTAGCAGTTACCTTGTGCTCAGAAGAAGCGAACGGTGTAAGTTCGAATCCACAATCAGATATACTTTTTTATATATTGAGTCATGTGATCATTTTCCTTAACTAAGTGACAAATATTTTTTTCGATTGAATGGAACATTTTATTGATATTTCAATAACATACCTCTTGTTTTATCTCTATGGAATCATGTCAACAAATCCCTGTACGCGTGTACAGTACAGCTACGCTTTGTAGATAAGACATCATTTTAAATATTTATGAATTGTTTTACCCTCCAATTGGCACTAGCATTTTTATTTATTATTTAAACACAAACAAATGATGCCGATATACTAAATATATGGTATTGATGCATCAGAATAAAAGTAGGCAAAGATATTACCGAACATGCGGGAAAATTCACCGTCGAGGACAGTTTCATTTGTTTTAAATGCAGGCAGACTGCAGCACAAAGTAAGGAGCGCAATACACGTGTAAGACATGCTATTCGAAAACTATATGTAATTTTACCATCGCAATGTGCAGGAAGAACAAAATCAAGATGTGTGCTTTTTAAGAAAATATGTAACGGCATGACGTAGGCAGTAGTAATGAAACTTAAATCCTTTTAAACTTGTTGGTTATGATTTACGATCTTGTGTTTCATAGAGCATACCGCGAAATAAGCATTTTATTGAGTATTTTTTTAGTTTAAATATATTTTATTGACAACATATTGACAAAGGGATGAGTCGGTAAGTCTTTATCGTGAAACGCATGTATGAAAAGCCTTAGCCTTAAATTCGTCTGTTTACAATAATCTATTCTTAGACACGGGATTCCGATAGAGCTACCGGTATACAATTAAATACCCGAGGACGCGTCATAACAGTGCACGGTTTGATGCTCGCACTAGCGGGTCATAGCTTTGGGGAAATAGGCATAACAACCTGCCATAGCTCTTTCATGACATGCAGCCTGGTAGCCATTTGGGCTATGGTATGGTTTGGATTGTATCTGTATATAGTGTATACTAAAACCATGTTTTATTGATGTCGTTGTGTAGTGACGCCATCCTGATATTTGTCAGCGGTCGTAATTTTACAAGGATGTCAAAGAATATTCACAAACATTGTTTATAAAATGTGTCCAACTAACTGATACAGCACCTATTACATTGTTACCGTCACAATATCCGAAATTCATAATTTGATATTGTTTTCTTCATTGCAGTGAAGTAATACGAAATATGATGATATGAGGTCAAGTAACGGTTACAAATTGACCAATCAGAACGTTATTTTCTAATATTTACATTTGCTTTTCATCTTTCCATAGCAATGCAAAGAGAAGGCGACACTTCTTATGTGACTCTACCAACATTTGCTATTGTAACGTCATAAATCTCTATTGTGACGTCATCAAGCTCTTTTGTTGTCAAGACTCAATTTGCTGTTCAAAGAACTGTTCGAAATAACTAAATAAAGCGTAACTACTCTATCAAAATGCAAATAACCCAGAACCCAGAGACAGTAATCGTTCCATCCTTGGGGATTCGTCTCTTACTGTTAAAAGAAGAAAAAATATAGATAATGAATATTTTAGCAAATATTGTTATGGTCCTATTCCGTCTTTGCGTACGGCAGAGTTATCGTCTCTTGTGAGCAGGTATTGGTTGTTACGTCATTGGTTTGTGCGAGAAAATTACGTCGTTTTCTCAAAAATTAATGACGTTACTATCACAAACCAATGACGTAATAATCAATACCTGCTCACAAGAGCAGATAACTCTGCAATACGCAAAGACGGAATAACCAACATTAATATTGCTGACAAATGCAGCAGGTTTTCTGTTTCTGCCGTGGATGGAGAGGACGGTTTAATAAGTAGTTATTTTTACACATTTAGTTAAAACACATATTTATAACCATAACTACTTAATTGCTAACAATTACGTTAGCAAATTGTTACCGTGCCAGATAATATAAAAACGGGTTGTTTACATTAAAAAAGGGGGGCAACCAAGTTGTCAAGCCTGACATCATTAGGATATGGCTCCAACGACTTCGCTTCAAAACACTTGGCTGATGCAGGGATGTTTTGTCTTTGAACTTTGTAGAATAAATAGAAAATTGATGTTTTCCAGTTGAATACCAAGCACGTACATATACCTCACTCTTATGGCGGGAAGGCCGAACATTTCACGATAGAAGATCGGTATCCTGCTGAAACGAATAGATATCATTTTCAACGGGAAACTATTAAATACCCCCATATGTACACAAAGGAATTTTCGGAGACTGATAGTGTTTGCACTTGTGTCGGTTGCAAAATGTCTTCCACAACTCAGAGTTGCATTCTCGTTCTGAATAGAGAAAAGATTAATAGAATCTCTCTCGTATTTCGGGAAAGACAGAAAAAATTGGGGTAAGACTCTTAAATGTTTAACCATAGGCTTTTCAGCGTGTGGTTAACTCTGTCTAATGGGAAGAAAACCCTTAGGAGAAAGACAGAAAAATCATAACCCAAATGGTAAGATTCTTAAATGTCTGGCTCTCGGCTCTTTTAATATCAGAAAAAAAGGAAAATTGAGTTGACGTAAACTCCCCGTCGAGCTTCAACGTTGAATGTTGGTACGTTGTTTCAACTTTCACAACAAATATAAATTAAACGTTTAAACAACGTTGAGCTTCAACGTTGAATAAACGTTTATTCAACGTATATGTGCCTGCTGTGCCGTTAAATATCTCGTTCTGATATGTTCTTTATAGTTCAATACTGCGCTGTAGTTCTTTGATGTCGCTTGATTTGCTATAAATTGAATACTACTGTGTTATAGAGGGAACACGCGTAGAATAAATTTATTAAATGTAGGCTGTGACAGCTTGATGCTAAATAGGTAACAGACTGTCCGATACAGAAATGAATCCTTGTCAGGGACGGTTATTTAATTAAAAACATGCATATGTACAATGAAAGGGACTCCGGGCTTCCAATGGTGGGCAGGATAGGGATACCGGGAAACTGTCCATGTGGAACTCAAATCTGATGCTGAGAAGCGATGGTATTAATAAAGAGCCTCGTGGATCGATTTATTGAAACTACGAATGACAGCTGATTGATATACTGTAAGGTATGGCTCACGGGAAATCATATCGATGGCTGACGGGAGATTATACCAATGGCTCACGGGATAGTATACACATAGCTGACGGGAGATTATACCAATGACTGACGGAGATTATACCAATGGCTGACGGGATAGTATACAAATAGCTGACGGGAGATTATACCAATGGCTCACGGGATAGTATACACATAGCTGACGGGAGATTATACCAATGACTGACGGAGATTATACCAATGGCTGACGGGAGATTTTACAAAGGGCTGACGGGAGAGTATACCAATGACTGACGGGATAGTATACCAATGGCTAACGGGAGATTATACCAATGACTGACGGGATAGTATACCAATGGCTAACGGGAGATTATACCAATGACTGACGGAGATTATACCAATGGCTGACGGGAGATTTTACAAAGGGCTGACGGGAGAATATACCAATGACTGACGGGATAGTATACAAATAGCTGACGGGAGATTATACCATTGACTGACGGAGATTATACCAATGGCTGACGGGATATTATACAAATAGCTGACGGGAGATTATACCAATGACTGACGGAGATTATACCGATGGCTGACGGGATAGTATACCAATGGCTGATGGGAAATTATACCAATGGCTCACGGGAGATTTTACAAAGGGTTGACGGAAGATTATACCAATGACTGACGGGAGATTATACCAATGACTGACGGTATATTATAACAATGGCTGACGGGAGATTATACCAATGACTGACGGAGATTATACCAATGGCTAACGGGAGATTATATCAATGACTGACGGGATAGTATACCAATAGCTGACGGGAGATTATACCATTGACTGACGGGATAGTATACAAATGGCTGACGGGATAGTATACCAATGGCTGATGGGAAATTATACCAATGGCTCACGGGAGATTCTACAAAGGGTTGACGGAAGATTATACCAATGACTGACGGGGATTATACCAATGGCTAACGGGAGATTATACCATTGTCTGACGGGATAGTATACCAATGGCTGACGGGAGATTATACCAGTGACTGACGGGAGATTATACCAATTGCTAACGGGAGATTATACCAATGACTGACGAGAGATTATACCAATGACTGATGGGAGATTATACCATTGACTGACGGGATAGTATACAAATGGCTGACGGGATAGTATACCAATGACTGACGGAGATTATACCAATGGCTGACGGGAGATTATACCAATGTCTGACGGGATAGTATACCAATGACTAACGGGAGATTATACCAATGACTGACGGGAGATTATACCAATGGCTAACGGGAGATTATACCAATGACTGACGGAGATTATACCAATGACTGACGGGATAGTATACCAATGGCTGACGGGAGATTATACCAATGACTAACGGGAGATTATACCAATGACTAACGGGAGATTATACCAATGGCTAACGGGAGATTATACCAATGTCTGACGGGATAGTATACCAATGACTGATGGGAGATTATACCATTGACTGACGGGATAGTATACCAATAACTAACGGGAGATTATACCAATGTCTGACGGAATAGTATACCAATGGCTGACGGGAGGTTATACCAATGACTGACGGGAGATTATACCAATGGCTAACGGGAGATTATACCAATGACTGACGGGATAGTTTACCAATGGCTGACGGGAGATTATACAAATGACTGACGGGAGATTATACCAATGACTAACAGGAGATTATACCAATGACTAACGGGAGATTATACCAATGTCTGACGGGATAGTATACCAATGGCTAACGGGAGATTATACCAATGACTGATGGGAGATTATACCAATGACTGATGGGAGATTATACCAATGTCTGACGGGATAGTATACCAATG
>NW_018405566.1:243630-257213 GCF_002113885.1 Mizuhopecten yessoensis
ACGGGAGATTATACCAATGACTAACAGGAGATTATACCAATGACTAACAGGAGATTATACCAATGACTAACGGGAGATTATACCAATGACTAACGGGATAGTATACAAATGGCTTACGGGAGATTATACCAATGACTGACGAGATATTATACCAATGACTGACGAGATATTATACCAATGACTGATGGGAGATTATATCAATGACTGACGGGATAGTATACCAATGGCTGACGGGAGATTATACCAATGACTGACGGGAGATTATACCAATATCTGACGGGATAGTATACCAATGGCTGATGGGAGATAATACCAATGACTGACGGAAGATTATACCAATGGCTGACGGGAGATTATACCATTACCAATGGCTCGTGGGAAAGTATTCAAACGGCTGACGGGATATCATACCATTGGTTGACGAGATATTATACAATGCCTGACTGAGATTATACTGAGGCCTGACCGGGAATCATACAGTAATGTACCCGAACAACGTCCGACTTGGTACTGTAGACCTTTATTGATTGTTAAGCATTGGAAATATTGACCAGTTGACCGTTGTCTCCCTTAGCCGTTTGAAATATTGACCAGATGACCGCAGTCTCTCTGGGCCGTTCTTAATTATTTACCTGTGTCTTAATTAACCTTACAAGTTATAGTCGCTATCTATAAACACAGAATTACATATTGTCGGACTGGAGAACAAAATGCGTGAATCTTTCTCATAGGTAATCTTAGCACATTAGTTCAGCAGGCTTTCGACCCGGTTAGCTCCGGTCAGTTATATTTCCAAAGTGATTTCATGGTGGTCATTAACTCTGTCCTACGATTAACTTCATCAACAGGTGGTCGGGAAAGGCATGAATAATTAATGAATTAACCAAGTCATCACCACTCGCATTTTGATGAACAAGAATATAACAAATGTGAAATAAAAAAGCAATATATTTCGTGCTTAACATATCTAACCCATCCAAACGTATGATACTCTCTATTTGACGTTTAGCTACCAGCGCTGATGTGTGGATACGGGGGACCAATACTTGCTACATACTTATAAGCTGATCCTCATTATTACAATTAAAGTGATGGTAACTGCAAACTACATGATCTTTAATATTAGCTGAACTAATCGCATTATCTCATTGTTTTGGAATGTTGTCTACGGATTGTTTTGGAATGTTGTCTACGGATTGTTTTGGAATGTTGTCTGCAGGTTGTTTTTTAAAAGTTCTCTCCCGATTGTTTTGTATTGTTGTCTACGGATTTGTTTATGAAATGCTGTGTTCAGATTGTTTTGGAATGTTGTATACATATTGTTTGTGATTGTTGTGTACAGATTGTTTTGGAATGTTGTCTACAGATTGTTTTGGAATGTTGTGTAAAGATTGTTTTGGATTGTTCTCTACGGATTGTTTTGGAACGTTGTCTGCATATTGTTTTTGATTGTTGTGTACGGATTGTTTTGGAATGTTGTCTACGGATTGTTTTGGAATATTGTCTACGGATTGTTTTGGAATGTTGTCTACAGATTGTTTTGGAAAGTTGTGTACATATTGTTTTGGAACGTTGTGTACAGATTGTTTGGGAATGTTGTCTACGGATTGTTTTGGAATGTTGTCTACGGATTGTTTTGGAATGTTGTCTATGGATTGTTTTGGAATGTTGTCTACGGATTATTTTGGAATGTTGTCTACGGATTGTTTTGGAATGTTGTGAACAGATTGTTTTGGATTGTTGTCTACCGATTGTTTTGGAATGTTGTGAACAGATTGTTTTGGAATGTTGTCTACGGATTGTTTTTGAATGTTTTGAACAGATTGTTTTGGATGTTTGTCTACGGATTGTTTTGGAATATTGTCCACAAAATTGTTTAGGAATGTTGTCTACGGATTGTTTTGAAATGTTGTCTACAGATTATTTGGAATGTTGTCTACGGATTGTTTTGGAATGTTGTGAACAGATTATCTTGGATTGTTGTCTACGGATTGTTTTGGAATGTTGTGTACAGATTGTTTTGGAATATTGTCTACGGATTGTTTTGGAATGTTGTCTACGGATTGTTTTGGAATGTTGTCTACGGATTGTTTTGGAATGTTGTGTACAGATTGTTTTGGAATGTTGTCTACGGATTGTTTTTGAATGTTGTCTACGGATTGTTTTGGATTGTTGTCTACGGTTTGTTTTGGAATGTTGTGAACAGATTGTTTTGGATTGTTGTGTACAGATTGTTTCTTTAAAGTTCTCTCCCGATTGTTTTGTATTGTTGTCTACGGATTTGTTTATGAAATGTTGTGTTCAGATTGTTTTGGAATGTGGCTACGGATTGTTTTGGAATGTTGTCTACGGATTGTTTTTGAATGTTGTGTACAGATTGTTTTGGATTGTTGTCTACGGATTGTTTTGGAATGTTGTGTACAGATTGTTTTTGAATGTTGTCTACGGATTGTTTTGGATTGTTGTGTACAGATTGTTTTGGAATGTTGTCTGTAGATTGTTTTGGAATGTTGTATACAGATTGTTTCTTTAAAGTTCTCTCCCGATTGTTTTTTATTGTTGTCTACGGATTTGTTTATGAAATGTTGTGTTCAGATTGTTTTGGAATGTGGCTACGGATTGTTTTGGAATGTTGTGTACAGATTGTTTTGGAATGTTGTCTACGGATTGTTTTTGATTGTTGTGTACGGATTGTTTTGGAATGTTGTCCACGGATTGTTTTGGAATGTTGTGTACATATTGTTTTGGAATGTTGTGTACAGATTGTTTTGGAATGTTGTCTACGGATTGTTTTGGAATGTTGTCTACGGATTGTTTTGGAATGTTGTCTACGGATTGTTTTGGAATGTTGTCTACAGATTGTTTTGGAATGTTGTCTACGGATTGTTTTGGAATGTTGTCTACAGATTGTTTTGGAATGTTGTCTACGGATTGTTTTGGAATGTTGTCTACGGATTGTTTTGGAATGTTGTCTACGGATTGTTTTGGAATGTTGTCTACGGATTGTTTTGGAATGTTGTCTACGGATTGTTTTGGAATGTTGTCTACGGATTGTTTTGGAATGTTGTCTACGGATTGTTTTGGAATGTTGTCTACGGATTGTTTTGGAATGTTGTCTACGGATTGTTTTGGAATGTTGTCTACGGATTGTTTTGGAATGTTGTCTACGGATTGTTTTGGAATGTTGTCTACGGATTGTTTTGGAATGTTGTCTACGGATTGTTTTGGAATGTTGTCTACGGATTGTTTTGGAATGTTGTCTACGGATTGTTTTGGAATGTTGTCTACGGATTGTTTTGGAATGTTGTCTACGGATTGTTTTGGAATGTTGTCTACGGATTGTTTTGGAATGTTGTCTACGGATTGTTTTGGAATGTTGTCTACGGATTGTTTTGGAATGTTGTCTACGGATTGTTTTGGAATGTTGTCTACGGATTGTTTTGGAATGTTGTCTACGGATTGTTTTGGAATGTTGTCTACGGATTGTTTTGGAATGTTGTCTACGGATTGTTTTGGAATGTTGTCTACGGATTGTTTTGGAATGTTGTCTACGGATTGTTTTGGAATGTTGTCTACGGATTGTTTTGGAATGTTGTCTACGGATTGTTTTGGAATGTTGTCTACGGATTGTTTTGGAATGTTGTCTACGGATTGTTTTGGAATGTTGTCTACGGATTGTTTTGGAATGTTGTCTACGGATTGTTTTGGAATGTTGTCTACGGATTGTTTTGGAATGTTGTCTACGGATTGTTTTGGAATGTTGTCTACGGATTGTTTTGGAATGTTGTCTACGGATTGTTTTGGAATGTTGTCTACGGATTGTTTTGGAATGTTGTCTACAGATTGTTTTGGAATGTTGTCTACGGATTGTTTTGGAATGTTGTGTACAGATTGTTTTGGAATGTTGTGTACAGATTGTTTTGGAATGTTGTCTACGGATTGTTTTGGAATGTTGTGTACAGATTGTTTTGGAATGTTGTCTACGGATTGTTTTGGAATGTTGTGTACGGATTGTTTTGGAATGTTGTGTACAGATTGTTTTGGAATGTTGTCTACGGATTGTTTTGGAATGTTGTGTACGGATTGTTTTGGAATGTTGTGTACAGATTGTTTTGGAATGTTGTCTACGGATTGTTTTGGAATGTTGTGTACAGATTGTTTTGGAATGTTGTCTACGGATTGTTTTGGAATGTTGTGTACAGATTGTTTTGGAATGTTGTCTACGGATTGTTTTGGAATGTTGTGTACAGATTGTTTTGGAATGTTGTCTACGGATTGTTTTGGAATGTTGTCTACGGATTGTTTTGGAATGTTGTCTACGGATTGTTTTGGAATGTTGTCTACGGTTTGTTTTGGAATGTTGTCTACGGATTGTTTTGGAAAGTTGTGTACATATTGTTTTGGATTGTTGTGTACAGATTGTTTTGGAATGTTGTCTACAGATTGTTTTGGAAAGTTGTGTACATATTGTTTTGGAATGTTGTGTACAGATAGTTTTGGAATGTTGTCTACGGATTGTTTTGGAATGTTGTCTACGGATTGTTTTGGAATGTTGTGTACAGATTGTTTTGGATTGTTGTCTACGGATTGTTTTGGAATGTTGTGTACAGATTGTTTTGGAATGTTGTGTACAGATTGTTTGGGAATGTTGTCTACGGATTGTTTTGGAATGTTGTCTACGGATTGTTTTGTATTGTTGTCTACGGATTTGTTTATGAAATGTTGTGTTCAGATTGTTTTGGAATGTTGTGTACATATTGTTTGTGATTGTTGTGTACAGATTGTTTTGGAATGTTGTCTACGGATTGTTTTGGAACGTTGTCTACGGATTGTTTTTGAATGTTGTGTACAGATTGTTTTGGAATGTTGTCTACAGATTGTTTTGAAATGTTGTCTGCAGGTTGTTTTTCATTGTTGTCTACGGATTTCTCAAGATTGGATTGTTCGGAAGGTGACTGCACGAAAAATTCGCGTCTGTCGTGTTTTATAGGTTTTGTTTAACTGAAGATGTGTTATGTGTAGTTTTAAAAACCATGGAGAGATGTGCATCTCTAAATCATTCTAAAAGACTGCCTGTCAATGTCTCGGGCTTGTCACCAACACACAGAAGGTGACATGACTGAATGTTGCCTTCTGTCATAGAAATTATTATTTTGATCTAACATAATTTGTATCATACTTCATATAATGTTTATTTGAACGTGGTTAGGATATTACGGCATTTGTTAAGCGACAATTTGACCCTGGCAGTCTGCCTCAATTACATTGTTATTAATCGCTTAAAGGTCACTATGACCGTGACTCCGGTGCCCACCATATTGCATTATAGATGACGAGCAAATGTGCTTCATTAATGGAAAGACTCGCCAATAGTTGTTTTATTCTTAATGGACGCTAACCTTATCTGTGCATCTATAAATTAAGTACAGACTACAATGACGTGGCCTCTTGTTGTTGTTAGCGTTGACTGAAAGCTTTGTTGTAAGTACGGTGTAATATTGCTCTCTATAGGTAAAATGGTTCCTGGTTAATATTTATGATTATTATTTAATAATTTCCCATCGCTTAACTAACGATATGCTCATGCGTTTAGTTTCAGTAAAATTCTGTTGATAGTGGATCTTTGCTTGACCATAGTAGGACACGAGGTTGGATGGCGCGTGCGGTGTTGTTGGTTAATTGTCCGGATATCGATCGTTGCACACCTGTAATCCATAAACCCGTCCATTTAGGTCCTGCTAATTGACCAGTTTCCAGAAAATTGAATTAGGAATCAGGCCATTGATGACAATGTACTTGTGTTAAGACAAAACGGTCAGCTGTCACATTAATACAACTGCTAATCCGAGTCGCTTTGACGCAGTAATTCTGGCGATGATCCGGGTCTCTTTGACGCTTAATCCATGTGATAATCCGTGTCACATTGACGCTTTAATCCAGGTGATAACTCGACTCACTTTGACGTTATTATCTAGGTGAGTATCCCTACACTAAAAAATGTCATGTTAACCACATCATCGATATCCCGGGGTTACGCTCAGTTTCACTCTCTCTGCACCCCTTGGATATAGCATAGCAAAATGTAAGGCACACGGCTGGATATATGATTGGTGTCAGGTAAAAATAACCTGACCAATCACTAGGCTGATACTTGCCTTTTGAAGACCACAGAGGAGCGACGCCCGACTTTAAAGCCTATACGTTTTACCGCTACGCCGCCGCGAGATTCTTTTGATGCACATCAAAGGTTCAAACCAGTCTTCTCGTCTCGTCCAAGTTTTAAGTTCCAATTTTTTATTTACCAAATGCAATACAGCATATAGGTTAAATACAGTTACATCACACATGGTTCATAATAAAGTACAATATACAAGATGGCGGAGGATAATTCATGGTTCACATTTAACAAATAAAATTGTATTAACCCACAAGGGCTTTTCTTTTGGCAGTTGAATGCAATAAAGTTTACTAAAAGTTTTCACATTTTTACATGAAAATGATTCCGTCAATTTATAAACACTAGGATGTCGATAATAATATTGTCCACAAAGCGGTTCACACTGAGCCTTCGGATTTGCTATGACATATTCCAGGGGTGTAGAGAGCGAATTTGAAGGTGTGTATACTCCCTTGATATCGAGGCTGTGTTAACCGAAGTGTATCAACTCCATGTTAACAGGATTCTACCACAGGGACCTGAGAATTTGTTACAGATATACACTGTATTTGGAACTAAACTTAGGTGTTTAGAGTATTTTTTACGCCTAAGGGGGGAGGACGTAGATCAATTTTCGACACAAAAAGGCCAAACCCAATGATGAATACATACGAGATGGAGATGTTTACAAGAAAAAATATTCATGTGTCCAATAGTGCTAAGCATTTTAATGTACATTAACTGAAAATGTGGTTTTTAATGTTATGTTGGGTCAATTTTCTAACATCGAGAGCTTTCCTGCCTTCTCGAATATATCATCATTCGGGGTACCGAAAGTTTATCTAAACCCCTAAAACATGTTACATTATATGAACCAATTACTTTTGGTCCAAATATAGCTATAACAAAATCTCAGGTCCCTGCAATTCATTGCAATACGTGGAAATATAATTTGTTTAGGTCTCGTGAGTAATAAGGACAGGCACTGATTCTAACGTAGTTTGTTAGATGTGTGGCACTTCTATATTTAGTTAATTGTTACATGACCAGAGAAATAATATTCCGTCTTTGCGTATTGCAGAGTTATCTGATCTTGTGAGCAGGTATTGATTGTTACGTCATTTGTTTGTGAGAGTAACGTCATACAAACCAATGACGTAACAATCAATACCTGCTCACCAGAGAAGATAACTCTGCAATACGCAAAGACGGAATACATAAAGTGGACAATAAAGATAGAAATCTCCAAGGCAATGCATCCATTTTAACAAAACACAAAATACAAAACAGGGAGCAATACGCCACTGAATTATTACCAAGTCAAAACGTAAACGTTGGACTGTAAAACTCCTCGGTCGGCTGGCATAGGAAGGCGATCGTTTTAATTATGTATCTACTGGCGAACTACACCAGTACATGGTATATAGCACTGGAGCAGGTCCTTCCGACTCCTACATCAGGTACCTTACGAATTATTCACAAATCTTGTAATGATATTGATCCAGTTTAATCTGTTTGGTTCATTGTCTATTATGTTGCTTTCTACTTCTCTGGTTTTATGTAAAACTTTTTTTATATATATAATGTAACAGATGCTGACAATATACCAGTCTGGTTATATAAATATTTCACACATACAGTGCTCGCTTACTTACAAGTATAGATTACATCATATACAAAAGAAAAAACAAAACCAGTTTTTGCAGAAATAAATCCCTGTGATTTTACACTCTTATCGAACGTGATAACGACATGTACCAACACTATTTAAATGTATTGTGACGACTTTTACCCACCTGAGTAATACCTATAATCATACAGTCCCGACCAATCACTCGCGAGCGACGTCAGAACACCTACCTGTACAAGCTCCCGTATTGCTTGCTGTCTCTAACCCGTGTACTAGTAATACTCCGGACGTATTGTTTACGCTGGTTAAGCTACGATACACTTCGATGACTTTGAATGAAAAATAATAACAACGACCAGCTCGCAGTTGTCTCCCTATAACCCTTATAGTCGGGGACAAAAAAAGACATTTTTGGAACATTGAAGCCACTTGGTCAAGGGTCACACGTGGACGTGACAGCGCGTGTACCTAGATCTGTGACAGCACGTGTACCTAGGTCTGTGCTAGAACCAAAGGGAGCATCGGATATGTTGAACAGCCGACTTAGGGAGGTAAGGTCTGTTAATCGATTGTATATCCCGGCTTCACGATTTGAGACGGACAGACACATCTGTTTACATTGATGTGGTACAAAGTAACACGATACTGGATCCTACGCGTATATTGATTCTCGGGTAGATGGGTCCCTGGAGTGAGTTTGTTTAAAATAGATATTTTAATTATTTAAATCAGGTGTTCTATTTAAAGAAAATATCAATGCTTGGTGATCTTCAATCATAACAGAAACCTAGTAAATGCACATGTTAAATAAATGAGTGTTTGAGTACGACTGAGAATACTTAAACTGGACGCTTAACGTATTATTAACGAAGGCTTCGCGCGTGTGTTATATCTGTCAGTATAACACAGGGGCTAGTAACTGTTATATCTGTCAGTATAACACAGGGGCTAGTAACTGTTATATCTGTTAGTATAACACAGGGGCTAGTAACTGTTATATCTGTCAGTATAACACAGGGGCTAGTAACTGTTATATATGTCAGTATAACACAGGGGCTAATAACGACAGATAAGGAGTAAAGAATACCAAGAAAATGAATACATATTTACGCCCCCTTGTGGTGTAACTCGGTGACATTAGCGGTTGTGTGTGAATGTGGTATCGTAAGAATCTACTTGGTGAGGGGCAAACAACCATACCCCCCTCCCCTGTCAAGGAATAAAACATATTTTGATTTGATTCATATTAACAGTCTTAAATGACAATGCATGGTAGGGAATGCAACAGTTGATATGTTCAGGTTAAAGTTCAAGTTCTTGATTACTTTGAGTCTTTCGACCCATCGGTTTCAAAAGTGAGATATTTCAGTACACACAGACAATACAATACAATACATACAATACCAGCAATGTACAAACAGTATGAAGAGTTTAACACGTTAAGTTAATTGGTTTCTTCTTACATTTGACACTTTTAAATATTTGGCCAAATTGACTAGTTCTTTTGTGTTATTTACTTTAAATAATTTTTAATCATTTTAAACATATATGTTTTTTAACTTGTGTTTTTTTCAAAACTTTAACACGCAAATTAGAATAACATGGAAATTTCGACATAAAATGAAACTCATCTTCAACATCGTTTTAATTACATACAGTACATACTCTAAGACTACGTTCAATATTTTGATATCTTCCTTTTTCTATATTGAAATTATGAGCAGATAACATATTTTTTGTGATTTCTTTTAAATATTCTCTTGCTAATGTTTCTTTTAAGTAACACTGTAAATCAAACTGGTTGTAAAGATATGTATAGATATATCCCTTCGAAGATGTTCTTACTTTTTCTTTGCATTCTTGTCGATACATTGTATATATATCAATAAGTCTTTCCCTAATAACATTATAACACATATCATCATTTATTTCTGTTTCCCATATGTAACTAAGGCCAATTCTATATAAATAATGTTTTATGTTCAAAACCCATTTATCCTTATTCTCGAAATCACTTTATGACATGCTTGCAAAATTTAATTTTTAGTCCTCTTTGATTTAATCCAATATTAAATAATTATTAACTTTCCTACCAATGACAATCTATATCTCCCAAGTTCTAAGTAAACCATAATATTACAAGTAATGTTCTAACGCCCAGCAGTCGTTTTAAAAACAAAGTATGATTTTTTTCAATATCTGAGGTTTTCATGAAGCCCCTATTTCAGAACCGTAGCTTACAATGCTATTTACATACGTATCAAAAACCTGATAATTGAGTTTCGATATGAAGATATTTTCTCGACATAAATTCAGAACTGAAAACAAAGCCTTTCTACCCTGATCTGCAATTTTTGTTGTGATTTTCTGAAGGTTCCATTGTAATTTAAAAAGATTCCTTTGTAATTAAATTCATTTACAATTTCTAACTGACAACCATTGTATTTCAACATTCATTATTTCTCAAAATACCCCCATTTCGAAACACAAGAACTGATTCAAAGCAGAAAATCATACATACAATTTAATACAAATGGAAAAGGATCCGGAACAATTTAGGACACTTGAGATACATCCGTTTCCTTATGGTGACACAACTTGGGAGTGATGAAGCGTATACAATATACAATGTAACTGGATATGGTAATTGGTGGGGGTCAGAACAATAACTGATATTGACGGTGATGTTATGTCAGTTCGAATTTCAAATAACTATATGCACACTTATTTTGTGTATGGGACGCCATCATAGATTGTATGCATGATTATTAAAAACATCTGTCACGATATAGTTGGCCTGTTTCTGTCTTTGGTTTTCATTCCGTCCAGATTCGAGTCCTCTTTGCTCAAAATATTGCCAGTCAGTTTCTTGATAGAGTTTAGCTTTGCTTTAAAGAGTTCAGCTTTACTTGATAGAGTTTAGCTTTACTGTAAAGAGTTTAGCTTTACTTGAAAGAGTTTAACTTTACTTGAAAGAGTTTAACTTTACTTGAAAGAGTTTAGCTTTACTTGAAAGAGTTTAGCTTTACTTGATATAGTTAAGCTTTACTTGATAAAGTTTAGCTTTACTTGAAAGAGTTTAGCTTTACTTGAAAGAGTTTAGCTTTACTTGAAAGAGTTTAGCTTTACTTGATATAGTTAAGCTTTACTTGATAAAGTTTAGCTTTACTTGAAAGAGTTTAGCTTTACTTGAAAGAGTTTAGCTTTACTTGAAAGAGTTTAGCTTTACTTGATATAGTTAAGCTTTACTTGATAAAGTTTAGCTTTACTTGAAAGAGTTTAACTTTACTTGAAAGAGTTTAGCTTTACTTGAAAGAGTTTAGCTTTACTTGAAAGAGTTTAGCTTTACTTGAAAGAGTTTAGCTTTACTTGATAGAGTTAAGCTTTACTTGATAAAGTTTAGCTTTACTTGAAAGAGTTTAACTTTACTTGAAAGAGTTTAGCTTTACTTGATAGAGTTTAGCTTTACTTGAAAGATTTTAACTTTACTTGAAAGAGTTTAGCTTTACTTGAAAGAGTTTAGCTTTACTTGATACAGTTAAGCTTTACTTGATATAGTTTAGCTTTACTTGAAAGAGTTTAACTTTACTTGAAAGAGTTTAGGTTTACTTGAAAGAGTTAAGCTTTACTTGATAAAGTTTAGCTTTACTTGAAAGAGTTTAACTTTACTTGAAAGAGTTTAGCTTTACTTGATAGAGTTTAGCTTTACTTGAAAGAGTTTAGCTTGACTTGAAAGAGTTAAGATATACTTGATATAGTTTAGCTTTACTTGATATAGTTAAGCTTTACTTGATAGAGTTTAGCTTTACTTGATAAATTTTAGCTTTACTTGAAAGAGTTTAACTTTACTTGAAAGAGTTTAGCTTTACTTGATAGAGTTTAGCTTTACTTGATAGAGTTTAGCTTTACTTGATTTAGTTAAGCTTTACTTGATAGAGTTTAGCATAGAGTTTAGCTTTACTTGATAGAGTTTAGCTTTCCTTGTTAGAGGTAAGCTTTACTTGTTAGAGGTAAGCTTTACTTGATAGAGTTTAGCTTTACTTGAAAGAGTTTAGCTTTACTTGATAGAGTTAAGATTTACTTGATAGGATTTAGCTTTATTTGGTATAGTTAAGCTTTACTTGATAAAGTTTAGCTTTACTTGAAAGAGTTTAACTTTACTTGAAAGAGTTTAGCTTTACTTGATATAGTTTAGCTTTACTTGAAAGAGTTTAGCTTTACTTGATATAGTTAAGCTTTACTTGATAGAGTTTAGCTTTACTTGAAAGAGTTTAGATTTACTTGAAATAGTTAAGATATACTTGAAAGAGTTTAGCTTTACTTGATAGTTTAGCTTTACTTGAAAGAGTTTAACTTTACTTGAAAGAGTTAAGATATACTTGAAAGAGTTTAGCTTTACTTGATAGAGTTAGGCTTTACTTGAAAGAGTTTAGCTTTACTTGAAAGAGTTAAGCTTTACTTGAAAGAGTTTAGCTTTATTGAAAGAGTTCAGCTTTACTTGAAAGAGTTAAGATATACTTGAAAGAGTTTAGCTTTACTTGAAAGAGTTTAGCTTTACTTGATATACTTAATCTTTACTTGATAGGGTTTAGCTTTACTACTTTTTATCATATTTTATTTTTGATTGTTCACATGTTAGTACACAGTGGAGTACATGACAATTATTACATTGTATTATTACATATTGTCTCGCATACTAATGAATTATAACTTCTTTTTCATTTTGTTTCTATTTCATGTACAATAACAACTGCTTGCTTTCTTATTATTAGGTAGGAAAATATTCTAGATATGATGAACATCGATAGCACGAATGAGCAAAATATGGATTTAAATTCAATTGATCAATGTTCAATGCCTTGCTGATAACGGCCCACTTCGCTACTACTTGGTCGGCTTTTGCTCGGGGATATGACAGGATACATTGATTTTCAATTAGCTTATAGCATGATATTGCAGAACGGAACCCGCCAATAGTTGGCATTGCATGTTTGTATCTGCATGAGTAAATATATTTCTTTATGATGATAGAGTTTAGCTGTACTTGATAGAGTTTAATTTTACTTGATAGAGTTTAGCTTTACTTGATATAGTTTAGTTTAAACTTTATTTTATTGATGTTAAATTACAATAGTACATGGTTATAAATACAGAAAAGGATCCAGAAACAAGTACATAGTATTTATGTAAATCCGTCTCCTTATAGACATAACAGCAGCTATGGATCATTACTGACAATATTATAATTCATATAAATAAATATAAATATATATAAAGTATAACATGTGCAGGGAAATGAAAGAGAAAGGGTGCAAGGATTTATAGTGGGGTGGGGATGATGTTTGATGGGGAAGCGACGGGCATCAAAACTGCATTGAGAGAACAAACGCTGATTGCATGAATACCAACGATATTTGACGAGAGAGCACTGTGTTTGTATGTTATGAAAACTGATAGAGTTTAGCTTTACTTGTTATAGTTTAACTTTACTTGATAGAGTTTAGATTTACTTGTTAGAGTTAAGCTTTACTTGATAGAGTTTAGCTTTACTTGCTAGAGTTTAACTTTACTTGATAGAGTTTAGCTTTACTTGGTATAGTTTAACTTTACTTGATAGAAATTAACTTTATTTGATAGAGTTTAATTTTACTTGATAGAGTTTAGATTTACTTGTTAGAGTTAAGCTTTACTTGATAGAGTTTAGCTTTACTTGCTAGAGTTTAACTTAAATTTATTTGATAGAGTTTAGCTTTACTTGATATAGTTTAACTTTACTTGATAGAAATTAACTTATTT
>NW_018405566.1:258136-262202 GCF_002113885.1 Mizuhopecten yessoensis
GGGGGGGTCCGGAAACCATGGAAACCCCCCCTGGATCCGCCACTGCAGTATCATGTTTTTTGAACTTTTAAACCAATGAAAAAAGTTTTCCACGAATACTATCGATGCCTGTATTTCGTATATTACTAAAGACAAATGTTCTATAACACATTCCTTTGTCTGCACTATCGTTATTACTTCTTTGTCCATATATCCTTTTAGGAAATACGCACAAATTTAACATGTGTTTGTTCGGATCCAGTGTCAGTATTGGAACATGCTGTCGTTATTAGTAAAACTACCTATATAAGTATAGGTCAAAGAAGTAATATAGACGGTAAAATCCCATATAACACTGGATCCTAATGGAGATATGTCGGTAGGATACGAATTACTTAAAATATTATATGGGGCAAAGAAGAAATTCCAACAGTGTGGATATGTTTAGGTTGTCAAATTTTCGGAGCGTTCCGCTCCTTTTTCAAGACACAGTGAAAAAGAACAGTTACATGTACATATACATCATAGTACAAGAAGATAGAATTGATATACTATAATTGAAAATATAGCTCTTATATAAAACCAATAGTCCCCTCGGCTAAAGACAGCCGAAGGCAGCAATTAAGCTGACAGCATCGCGGACAAGGAACGCTGATGTAGAGGACCTATTCTTGCGCAAGATGCACTATCATATAAAGTGAGTCAACGAGAGATATCAAAACGTGGAACATGTGCATGTGGAAATCTGGCCCGGTAAATGTGAAAAATCTCCAATTTGCTACGGAATGTCTGCTACATGTAACTGTTCTGTTTCACTGCGTCTCGAAAATTTGACAACCTAAACTTGTCCACACTGTTGGAATTACTTCTTTGCCCCATATATAAGTACATGTACAGTATATGTATATAATGGTGTAAGGTCGAAAGGGTATTCTTTTGTTCATTCAAATAACAAGTGCGCAGTGACCGTGACGGGTTGGTGTAAGGCCACTGTTTATGACCCTTTTTATCAGTTAAAAAACAGAACCCCGGGTATAGTCGATTACTTATACATTCTACACGAGCCTTAAGCGGATATTAAATATTGGCTGATTCAAAGGAAGGTGTTTATATAGGAAATCCTTTGAAGTTTAGTTATAGCCTGTTTCAACTAAGAATTTATGTCAATGTCAACGCATTTTGTAGATATGATACTAAAGTCAATAATAAAATGGATAGAAAGTTTTTATCATACAGATAATAACTGTAANCACATTTAATACAGCACTAAGTAATAGAAAATAATAATTAAATATTGATATTTACATTATATGGTGTTTTTTTGGTTTTTTTTATTCACACTATATGAAAAATAAAATTCCTTAATACGAGCCACATTGATACTAATGTCAACAATAAAATAAAGTTTCTATTCATACATATAACAGAAATATACATTTAATACAGCACTAAGTAATAGAAAATAATCATTAAATATTGATATTTACATTATATGATATTTTTTTTTTACATTAGATTATATGAAAAATAAAATTCCTTAATACAAGCCACATTGATACTAATGTCAACAATAAAATAAAGTTTCTATTCATACATATAACAGAAATACACATTTAATACAGCACTAATGGATAATTATTAAACATGAATATAATCAGTAAACCACTAAATGAAGCTGAAGTTTATATCACTTAAGTCTCTAGCACAAAACACTCTATCCCAGATGCAGAAGCTGTGATGCTGAATCGGCGTAGGTCATCAGGTCGATAGTTCCAGTCTGATAACGGTATTTCAGGGTGTCCAGGCGTCTGTCGATGTTGGCGTATCTCTTCTTTCGGGGTTGAGTAGTGCCTCCTGCATCTCTCTGGATCCGGTTGATGTCATTCACGTTCTGTATGTCTTTAAACGTCTGGATGATGGTGTAGATGTTGGAGTGGGCATGTAGTACTCTTTTCTTCAGTCTTCCGTGCCAAGCTTCCAGATGGTTGGTAGTCCGAGGTCCTTCTGTTGAGAAGTGGTTCTAGGTTGGTCGGTCTCCTTCTACTCTAATTATTTAACTAGAACGATGACAAATTCTGAATACAAAATTCACATTCACTGAGTAAAGAAGTTGATGTTTCTAAGTACAGAGCGAAATATGATGAGTCTCCAAAGTGTGCTGCTGTTTTATACATTACCCATTTAACAGCTTGGGATCGGAACTCTAAATATTAATTACTATTTTGCAAATTCTTAGCAGATATTATCCGATTAGTTACCAGAAGTTGATTAACCTGTGCAATTTACCTGTACACTTTACTGCAATAGACTATAACTCACTATCATCACAACTGACCACCTATGTAAACATGTGGTTTTAAGCAGAGTTGGTATTCGGGGAAGACCCCTAAATATTTACATTGGGTCTGATAATATGCATGTTGGTCAAGGTCAAGGTAAAGGTCAAGGTCGATATATAACATGGAAGAATGATAAGAAAAATGAATTCATACATCATGTACAAAGTTGTTCTGTCGATGAATTAAATCGCATAAATGATGCACTTAATGTTTGTCTGACAAAACTTCTGTCAGTCAGTCTGAAGTAAATGATGCAGTTAATTATATTTCCTACTTGTTCCGAATTTCAGCTACCGATACTTTCGGATTAAAACATAATTATAGAATACACAATACACATACAGTTGCTAATGATAAGCCATGGTTTACAGCTGACTGTCACAGAAAAAGGCGTGCCTTTTTTGATGCAAAACATAAAAATGAAAAAAACACCTCTAGAGACTATAAAAAGGTCCTTAAAAAGAGCTATAACACATATAGACATAACATTGAAAATCAAATACGAATCACGTCAAAATCAAATTCTAAAGATTTTTGAAATATTTCAAATTCATTCAATAAATCTAAAAATGATAACAGTGATGCTGATATATCTTTGGACGAGCTATATGAATACTTCAAGAAATTAAATAGCTCAGATGAGGATGAGGATGAGGATGAGTTTATTATTCCAGATATGAATGAAAATATGTTTGATTTTATACTAAATAGTGAGGTGACTGAAAATGAAATTAGGCAGGTAATAGTTAACCTTCGTAATAAAGCGCTGGGTATCGATAATATATTAAATGAGCATATCCAAAATACACAGTCTATACTACTACCTATATATGTTAAACTTTTTAATGCTATGTTTAATTAACTATGGCAGTGTACCAGAAACATGGATAATTGGAGTAATAAAACCCATATACAAAAAAGAAGGGTGACCCTAAAAATCTCGATAACTATCGAGCTATTACATTAGTCTCATGTCTTGGCAAAGTATGTACTGCTATTTTGAACTCTAGATTAAATAGACTTTCAGAAGAAATTGATCTAATTTCCAATGTTCAAGCTGGTTTTAGGAAAGGCTACTCTACAACTGAAAATATATTTATCCTTCATGCTTTAATATCTTTATATTTTTCAAAAAGTAAAAGCTATTCTGTTCATTCATTGATTTCAGAAAAGCGTTTGATACTGTTTGGAGGGTAGGTTTATGGAAGAAATTATTAAAGAATAATATCACAGGAAATATATTTAATGCTATAATTAATCTCTATGCAAACACTAAATCTTGCTTAAAAACTAGCAATGGTATGACTGATTTTTTCACATGTCACGTCGGGGTAAAACAAGGTAAAAATCTCTCCCAATTTTTGTTCTCAATATATTTAACTGATTTAGAATACTTTTTCATGCAAAGTAATGTTGACCAACTCATTTATATTGATAATTTATTTCAAGAACGCATGGGTATATTTGTTAAATGATTTATTCTGCTATATGCAGATGACACAGTTGTTATGCCAGAAATAGCTAAAGGTCCACAGAATGCTTTCCGTGAATTTGAAACTTACTGTACTATTTGGAAACTTAAAGTTAGTCTCAATAAAACTAAAGTTGTTATCTTTGAAAAAAGAAAAAGTAATGCACAAAATATTCGTTTTACTCTTTTTGGTGAAGAGTTGCAAACACATGACAGTTACTCGTTTCTAGGACTGCTGTTTCATTATAATGGCAGTTTCTGTAAAGCAAGAAAAAAA
>NW_018405566.1:263374-266088 GCF_002113885.1 Mizuhopecten yessoensis
CGAAATATCCGCCCTGACATCGCGGTAAGGACGCCATAGACGTGATGGGGTCGTGGTAAGAACCCCATAGACGTGGTAAGGACGCAGTACGGTCGCCATTGGTTCCCCCGATCCTTCTCTCCGCGTTTACATGGCGACTCTACCACGTCTGTACTACGTTCCTTTGGCGTTGTTCGGGTTCCTACTGCGGTGCTACGGCGACCATGGCGACCTCAGGGCGATCCCACGGCGTCCTGATCCAGGACGCGCTCAGGACGCCGAACCTCGGCGTTTACTTTGAACATGTCCAAAGTAAACGCCGTCGCTCTGCGACCTTCGGCGTCCTTGGGGTCCCCATGGCGTCTTGATGTGTTCTCACCACGACCCTACGGCGTCCATGGCGTCCCTTCCACGTCCTGGGTCTCCGTAGGGACGCCGTAGGGACGCCAGTCCGGTGTGACGGCTGTATATCATTGTTATGGTGTACTTTATGATGACCTCTTGTTGCGCACAATAGTGTGCCTGAGTGATAATAAAAATCTCAAAAATCTCTGAAATCTCCGAAATCTCTGGTCTCTATAAAATGCCCTCTTTATAACCTGTCTAGCGTCATTGTACCCTAATTGATACCCATTCCCGACGTTTACCTTGATATATTATTTGATTTGCCACTTCCCTTGGGTGGTCATACATCAGGGTGTTTGTATCCGAGACCATCAAAACAAGAAAACTGACACTTTTCTCGGGAGCATCACTCAACTGTGTAAATAAATCGAATTTGATATAATCAATTAATAGGAAATTACCCATTCAATTGAAGACATCGCTTTCGGCATTTCGTTTTACAATATCTTAACAATATCATTCCATGACTTGCTTGAGTGTCCGTCACTTTCTGGGTTTCGAATTTTATATATAGATAAATATTTCTGGACGAGACCAAATGTGATTAAGTTTTATGAATTAATGAATACTACTAATATAAAAACACTGAAGAAACTTTGTACTTTTATCAGAATAATTAATATCAATATTTGACCTCCTCGATATAGATGTGCATTTATTATAAAACAGTTCTGTATACTACCGACTACGAACACTACAATTATTATATATGATATTGTAAATATGTTTCTCTATACATTGTATTGTGAAAGAGAATAAAGTTAAATTGAATTGAATTAACAAAGACTGCGGACACTTTGTTCTGTTACAGCACATTTGCATTCATAGAACATGTCTTTAGTCCGACACATTTATTCCTGGATACGACCCGAATCACTTTAAATGGTGCTTGGTTTGTCTGAGTGTAACGGCCAGTCAACAACTGCGGTCATTTAGAGCCATATGGTGATTTATTTATTTATTCTTAACAAACATGTGAGTAGCGAAGATATAATCAGATAAAAATGAACATTTTAAAAAGTATTCGCATGGGATGTGTAAATATTTAAAAATGAAAAAAGGGTTAAAATAATAAAAGAGATATTAAATAGATGATATGGACTATGTGATATATATAACGTCAAAGAGGGTAAGGTGAGTTAAAAGACGTCAGAGTCTATAGAATAGACCGATGTCTTTCAAATAGTTAAATAATGCCTCCGAGTCCACGGAACTGAAAAATGTTTTCATGTCCTTGACTCGAACGTAATTATCACGAATGTGTTTAAAATCAGAACATTCTATTAACAATTGTTCCACTGTATAGGGGGATCAGTAGGATAAGTGTGCTCAGTGCGGAGTCAAAACAGGACAACTTCCTCTCTACGAGCTTTCCGACTGAGAAAACATGCTTTAATGTCCGGTTGTACTTTAAAAAGTTTGTTGCTGGTCTCGAGGGACCAGCGTTGCTGCCATTCATTTTGAATGGCTTATATCAGTTAGGCCTTGCTTGACTATGAATTATTTCCACTTACATGGTTATATCTGTTTGGGTGAGAGTAACATTTTGTTTTGAATCGTTTTTGTAGGGTTTTAAACTGCATTGAATGTAACAGCGAAGTCTACAAAGTCACATATTCTAAACAACCTATCACATTCGCATCACGGCCCCTGCCGAAAGCAGAGAAGGTTACTCACAAATCGCTAAAAGGACTCTTGGACTATATTGATGAATTCAGAAATTCCACACCTATCTGTATGGCCGTCGTTTCACATTGGTTATAGACCAAAAATACTTAGTCAGAATACTCCAACCGCAATGACTGCAGGGAGACTTACCGTTATATACAGCTACTAAACACGATACATCGACGAAGCATCGGGTGTTCTACCCAGTGTGCGGAGTGGAAACGATCAACATAAAAACTATCAGGACGCATTTCCTGATATATACAAACATAATACAGCATTTGCGGTCCACTGTTTCGGACGATATTTACATATATTTATAAAGCGTTAATCACTTGCTCAAACTGTCTCCTTAAACTGTAGCAATGATGGCCATAGATGGTCCTACAAATGTACCTTAATCTAAACCTTTCAAAAGATTCCGTTAGGAGCCTCTTCCCCAGCCTTCACTGGCAGCTGCTTCCTTTGAAGGCTCGGATTTTTCCTGTTTATTGTCAGTTTCTGTTCTTGCAGTTTTCATTTTTGAGTTCAGATCCTGTCCTTGTGTATTGAGGATTAGATACATTGTCTGTCACTGTGTTATATCGACTTGTGATCAGATCCTGTCCTTGTGAATGGAGGATTAGATACATTGTCTGTCACAGTGTTATATCGACTTTGTG
>NW_018405566.1:269561-269990 GCF_002113885.1 Mizuhopecten yessoensis
TCAGTGTTATAACGTCTTTGTGATCAAATCCTGTCCTTGTGTATTGAGGATTAGATACATTGTCTGTCACAGTGTTTTATCGACTCTGTGATCAGATCCTGTCCTTTTGTATTGAGGATTCGATACATTGTCTGTCACAGTGTTGTATCGACTTGTGATCAGATCCTGTCCTTTTGTATTGAGGATTCGATACATTGTCTGTCACAGTGTTGTATCGACTTGTGATCAGATCCTGTCCTTGTGTATTGAGGATTCGATACATTGTCTGTCACAGTGTTATAACGTCTTTGTGATCAGATCCTGTCTTTGTGTATTGATGATTAGATACATTGTCTGTCACAGTGTTGTATCAACTTTGGGATCAGATCCTGTCATTGTGTATTTAGGATTAGATACATTGTCTGTCACAGTGTTGTATCGACTTTGTGA
>NW_018405566.1:273350-290025 GCF_002113885.1 Mizuhopecten yessoensis
TTCCTGTCCTTGTGTATTGAGGATTAGGTACATTGTCTGTCACAGTGTTTTATCGACTTTGTGATCAGATCCTGTCCTTGTGTATTGAGGATTAGATACATTGTCTGTCACAGTGTTGTATCGACTTTGTGATCAGATCCTGTCCTTGTGTATTNCTGTGATCAGATCCTGTCCATGTGTATTGAGGATTCGATACATTGTCTGTCACAGTGTTGTATCGACTTTGTGTTCCGATCCTGTCCTTGTTTATTGAGGATTAGATACATTGTCTGTCACAGTGTTATATCGACTTTGTGTTCAGATCCTGTCCTTGTTTATTGAGGATTAGATACACTGTCTGTCACAGTGTTATATCGACTTTGTGATCAGATCCTGTCCTTGTGTATTGAGGATTCGATACATTGTCTGTCACAGGGTTTTATCGACTTTGTGTTCAGATCCTGTCCTTGTGTATTATTAGATATATATATATGTAAAACTACCCATATTTCGAGACACCAGAAAGATTGATTTTTTTATTTGTCCCTATCTGCTGTAGGCAAAGATAAAGCGAGAGTTCTTCGAAATTGATGAGGCAGTTAATAATCACTGATACTATTAGTATTTATTTATTATTTCAATTCAACAGACTCGAAAGTCCAATTACAGAATTGATAACAATGTTAACAATAATATATTAAAATGTTCCGGATAAACACATACATCTCCTTCACTTTCAAGAAAGGACACCGAAAATCAGCAAGCAACTTCAGACATATAAGCCTAACATGTAGAACCCATTGAAAACATCCAGAGAAGAGCACTTAAATTGATACCGGGTATGACAGACCTGTCCTACCTAGAGAGACTTGAGGTATTGCAGCTCCCAACATTGGTTTACAGACGCGTCAGGGGATTGAACTTTTTAAAATCATGACAGGGAAAAATTATCCCGAAGTGTCCAAGACGCTGGACACAGCCGGTCGCCTGGTCGCCAAAGGCGACCAAAACCTTGATTGGGCGACTAGAAATTGTCAAAAGATGGATGTTACTGGCCCAAAAATAAATCTTTGGGCGAGTACATTATTATTCTCAAAATCGTAGTTTACTCCCATAAATTAACCACAACAACTTCGGAAATCCTGTACTCTCAAGAGTCTGGGTCACGCCGTTAAAACGTGCAAGTGACACAGACGGTACAAAAAAGCCGTCGAAGTATGCAAAGTAAGTTAACTAATGTATTTTTATAAGTCGTAAGTTTTCTTCGCTGTACATTATTATATTATGTTGTTTGGTCTGCCGTATCACCAGTACTGGTTGACGCCGAATTGACATTAGATAGGCACGTCAATCAGCAGAGGTCGCTCCAAGGTAGATAACTTTTGTACTTCCGTAATGTTAGAAAACGCCATGACACTTTCGCCGGTAATGCTATACATGGTACCTTGGTTTGTTTACAAAATGCTTGGTAATAATTGAATTGAATGACAGCTACTCAGTTAGTTGGGGATGTCATTAAAAACATCTATTTATATTGTTTTATTGGCATTTTTTATTGCTCAACACTGAAAATAATCTTAGTGAAATATTTGGGCTACCAATATTCATTTTGGGCCTGTGGAATAATTTTTGTACTCGCCCATTTTTTTTTCTTTTCGGGCCAGTCGAATTGCAAGTTCATGTCACAAAAGAAAAAGAAGAACAATACTGTAACAAGGGGTCATGAGTATAAACTATACAAGGATAGAACGCGCCTAAACAGGATAAAGAGATCCTTTTTTCATAGAACTGTTGACATCTGGAACAGCCTGTCACCAGATAGGATGTCAACACGAACTATCACATCTTTCGAGTCTTGCCTAGACCATCACTGGAGAAACCGACTGATACTGTGTTATAACTATAGAGAACCAATTTTATTATCCACCCCTAGTTAAATAAATGAACTGAATATACTTTCGGATAATTAAGTATCCAATTAATGTTGTGACCACTAATTATTCTAATGAAGAATTTATGTGACAGGATGGAACATTCTCTGTGTTAATATCTCAGAAATAGTCCCGAATCAGCTGTAAAGTCCCACGAATTATCCCACAATAAAAGTTGAAATATTTAAAAAAAAAAAACAAAAAAAAACAAAAAAAAAAAAAAAAAAANTGTGTCAGAATCAAACATGTTTTAAAGCAGTTCGTTGGATTAAATATTTGTTAAAGATTAATTTTTCCGTAAATAAATTACACAGCGACGGTCAGTTTTGAATTATTTATTAAGCAAATATAGCTACCGAATGCATTAATATGTATACCGGTATCTGGTGAGATTGTATCTAAATTCGATGGTGCTTAAAATTGTTTTCTCATCGCTATCTGCATGCTGTTTCTTATGATAATCAACACCTGCTGCTTAACGATGCACAGCTGCAGGTAAATGTGGTAATGTTCTAACATGATTTTGAATGGTACCAGCACGTGAGTGACCGACGAAGCAGTTACATCGATATGTATCTGTGTACACGTTATAACCATGTAAACACGTGTGTCGTACCTTCATCATTTATACGCAAGATGTCACCAGTCGCCTTGTAAAATCCATCCAATACGCACTTGTTAATACGAACACGTGTCGACGTCAGGATTTTACGCCAATATGTTTTTTATTATTTTATTAACCTCGAGTCAACTGACTCATGGGTATAATACATATATAACAAGATAAGTACAACATGTTATGCAATGCAGTACAGAATAACATATGGACATATGTTAAGAGGAAAGTGACTCTTTACGTACACTTGTTGCCAAATGTAAATATTTTCCAAGATTAAAAAGTTCCCTTACATTATTGGTACTTAATAGTTGAGTTAGCTTAAACACACTCGGACTTAAACGATAATATTTCTTTATGTACTTTAACCTTAGATTTTCATAAAATGGACATTTGAGAATAAAATGAAACTCATCTTCAATGTCGCCTAAATTACATCTAGTACACAGTCGATTATGACGGTTTGTATTATTCCGCCTCCCGACCTCAATATTTAACTGTGGGGGGGACAGTCTATAGCGAGTAATTTGACGCTTGAATTTTGATTTGACTGGCTTACGCAAATAAAACTGTAAGTCGACATTGTCTATCAGGTGTTGATATAAATACCCCTTTGAAGAATTTGAAATATTTGTTAACATACTTTGTCGTGAAACATCGAGCAATCTTTGTTCTATAATCTTTGCCGCAATATTAATAGGTAAGTTTTCCTCAAAGATATACTCCAAACCCATACTAGCTAATTCTGGCCTAATATTAATTAACCAGTCATCATTACCACTTATACGCTCGTCATAGCAAGCTTTTAATATACAGTTATCGCTACATTTCACTTTTAACCAGTATTTAAAAATCCTCAGTTTCCTTTGGACTATATGGGGGAATCTACCAAGTTCACAATAAACCAGATCATTATTAGTGCATTGTCTGACTCCCAGATTTTTTTTACAAAAATTTAAATGAACTTTATTTACATCAGGTGCTTTGTGAAATCCCCAGATTTCTGAGGCATAACACAAAATACTGTTTACATAAGAGTCAAATAGTACACTGAGTTTCAATATTAAAACAATAATTGTGTTTTAAGAAATTTTCCATTATAATTAAAAACCATACCTAGATATTTGAATTCATCCACGATATCAATGTTTGTATCTTTATAAGACCACGTTTCATTATTTCGTAAGTTACCACATTTCTAAAAACAACTATTTTGGTTTTAGATATGTTGACTTCCAGATGCCATGTGTTACAATAATCCTGTAAGGAGTCCAGCATAGATTGGAGACCTTCTGGCGTTTCTGATAGCAGCACCATGTCATCTGCATACATGATCAAAAATAGGTTTATAAGTTGCAGTTCTACACTTGGACAATTGTCTTTTATGAAATTGATCTCAAATTCATTAACGTATAAAGAAAATAAAACTGGTGACAGTTCTTCGCCCTGTAAAAGTCCAATCTTGTTGCAAAAACTATCACTTAGGACTCCATTATACTTTACACATGATTTAACATTATTATATAGGTCAATCAAAATTTGAAGGAACTTACCTCTGATACCACAATTGATCATTTAACACCATAACTTGCTTCTATTAACACACTCAAAAGCTTTTTTAAAGTCTACAAAACAGCAGTACAAACGCTTTTTCTTTTTTAGGGACTTATTTATAAGGGTTTGTAAAACAAAAAATGGCGTCAGTGGTTGACATTCCAGGTCTGAAACCAAAATGTGCGTCAGTTAGAATACCATACTTTTTTTCCCAATTTAATATTCTGGTATTCAAAACGCTCGTAAAAACTAACGAAATTTCCATTTAAGTTGCCCTTTTTGTGAATTGGAACAATACAAGCTTTGCACCATGCTTCTGGGAAATGCCCAGACTTAGAAATCACATTGAACAATTTTTCCATACAAGGCAACAACATATCTTTTCCTTTAATAAAAATTTCATTGATTATTAAGTTCTCGCTGCAACTTTTGTTGTTTTTTAGATTGTTGATGACTTTTAATATTTCATCTTTATCAATATCCTTGTCTAATTCATCGTAGATGGCCTCGTCGATATTAGGTTCGCTGTCATCTACATCACTATTATTACTCATTGTTAGATTTTTAAAATAAGTATAAAAATCTTCGTTTGATAAACTTGAATTTGCCCATTGGCTTCATTTGCTTTTAAATAGTTTGTGGAACTTCTTGGGGTTCGATTTTTTTAACATTTCCAGCAAGTCACCTTCGTGTCGTTTGTATTGAAGTTTCAGCTTTAACTCCATTTTTTTGAAAGAACGTTTCGAAGGGATCAATATGTGATGGTTATCATCAGATTTGCAATGATTAAATTCTGACAATGACCGCTTATATTTATTATACAATGTTTTACAATTTTCTGTAATCCATGGTTTATCGGTTTGGTGATTTACATTTTTACGGCTATTTACATTAATAGATGCGTTTACCCTCGCATCACAAAAAGGCAAAAAACAATCATTTATAATCATGCATATATCATTTACACAATTGTTAACATCCTCGTGACTAGCAAAAGTCACGTCTAGTTTATCGTTGATCAGTTCAATATTGTCTTGGAGACTCTCTAAGACCAAAGCAGTATTTGTATTATTCCATTTGACAATTTTACATGGTGTCTTTTCATTATCAAAATCAAGGGATGTTTTGTTACTCGGATTAATACATTTTAAATGCAAGTAAAAAGAGACCGGGGAATGGTCAGAAAAAGTATTGAACTGACCAGAGATAAATTTATGTACGCTGGACATATCATATTTATACACATCAACAAGCAAATAATCAATTAGGCTTCTGCCGTTTGAGTTATAAAATGTGAAACCTCCGTGCTCATCATTAGGGTGGCGTCCATTTAGGATAATAGATAGTGTGGTAATCTGTAATCCTATTACCGAGATTTCTAACTATATAGGATTCTGCTCAAATAAAAAACAATAACCATGTACCGAGTCCCCTGCTGGCTGATAGGCAATTTAACATAACCTCATACAGTCAAGTCAACACATGAGAACGAAAACAGTGACACAGAACATACTAAACAAAATGTGAACACACTCTTACGGGATGGACTCAATTTGCCAAGGGTAAAGATAGCTCGTGCAATCAGGAAACAAACAAAAGGCGGTTACCCTGGTGTTATCATCGCAACTGTGGACACAACAGAAAATAAACAAAAAATCATGGAAGCAAAAAAAATGTTAAAAGAAAATAAGCGTTATAACAAGGTTTACATAGAAACGACAAGTCAGGCACGGAATGAAAAATGGATCGCGCGTTACGTCTGGTAGCGAGAAACCGTACTACACGTGTAAATTTCCACAATGAAACAGCGCTCGACCGTGACGACAGGTTCAATTCAGAGGACAGGTCGCGAAGTCCACACATACGTACAGGTGACATGCGTTCCCGTAGCCCCCTGCGGAATATGAAAAGCATGCGCAGTGAAGGCGCCGATAGCATTCTAACGGGAACAGTTCAAGGTCAAACAGGTCAAGCGTGGATTCAGAAATCAACACAGGCTCACGTAGCCGAATTAACTATCATCGTGAGGATGAACATGACAGGAATAACGGTCGTGTCCGGAATCGTTGGGGCGATACTCAACACAGCAACTCTCGCCGACAATAGGATGAGTTGCGGATAGGTTGCTGGAATACTAACGGGATGGTCAAACGGTAGTAACGATAACTCGTTTTCGCGAACACTTAATCAACGGTTGTGAAGGAGATATCATAGGTCTATGTGAGACCTTCCTTAAAAACTCGGATAAAATCTACATTGATGGCTGCGGAACAGGACCAGTCTCCATAAAAACGCGAAACGTGGATCCGGTGGTGTTGTTTTTTTACTACATAACAGTCTGTTCGATCGTTTCCACATTGAAACTGTTGATGACTTAAATGAAGGTATACTATGGATCAAACTCGAAAGTAATTACTCTAAGTTTAATATGTTTGTATGTATCATTTATTTGCCTCCAGAAAATAGCGCCAGGGCAATTGACCCCGCCATCTTTTTTAACACTTTACTTCATCAAATCAGTATGTATCAAGCCCAGGGTTATCTCTGTATAATGGGTGATTTCAATGCACGAATTGGGGATCATAGTGATTATATTGAGGGTGTGGATCTCATCCCTCCGGAACACCACATAGATACTGTGGTCAATGGTTTTGGCGATATGTTTCTGGATTTCTGCACAGATTGTAGTATATGTGTTCTTAATGGCAGAATTGGTTCAAATGATTATACATGTATCTCTACTAAAGGTAAATCAGTTGTTGATTACGTGTTGGCACCACATGAGCAACTTCATATATTTAAGAATTTTAAAGTGCATAAAATGACCGACTTGATTAGTAGTCTAGATATTGCTGTCCCTGAAAAAATACCTGACCACTCTTATCTGGAGTACATAGTACAGGTTCCAAATAACGTATATGATACAAATCAATCAAACACTAGCAAGGACAGTTTTAAAATGCATGCTAAAAAGTTTAATGCAAAGAAACTGCCCGACAATTTCTTGGTAAATAGTGATGACCAACCATTAATCATGAATACAATCAATCGTATAGAGAATAAATTGTTTAATGTTAATGATGTAGATGATGCATATGCAGAATTTCAAGATTTTCTTCTAAGTGAGATGGAGAAGTCTGGTGCACGATATGCTGATAGGAAAAGCACTAGAAACATAAATAGAAAATCCCTATAGATCATGTGCTACGACAAGCATGGGATAATGTCAAGGTCAATGAAAGGTCATGGCTTAGAGGTAATGTTTCAACAGCAGAGCGTAGGCGACTTAAAGAGATATATTGCATTGCTAGAAAGTCCTTTGACACTATTCATAGGCGGTATAAACGCCAATATCAGCAAAAGAAACGATCAGATCTGAATGATAAATTATTTAATAAAACTATTAGTAGGGATTTCTGGAAAGAAATTGGTAAACTACATGTAGGTATCGCTGATGACAGAAAACCTACGATTCCCTTTGAGGTTAAGGATGACCAAGGCATAGTACATCGAGATATCCCGTCAGTTATTGAACGGTGGAAAACGGATTACGAAATGTTATTCTCCACTGACCACGGATCTGAGGCGTATAATCAAGCACATTTTACGTCCATATGCGATGACTTGAAAACTGGTAATATTTCTCCTGATACGAGTACGGATGTAGCCATGTTAAATGCAAAAATAAATATTCAAGAGGTAATAGATGCAGTTGAATCAGCTAAAAATCATAAAGCCTCTGGCATTGACTGTATACCGGCGGAAGCTCTGAAAAATAATACGTGTATATCTATGCTATACTCAATAATAAGTAAATGTTTCGATAGCGGAGTCGTACCGGAAAAGTGGCGAGAAGGGATAATTAATCCCATAATTAGGCCAAACAGTACTGACCCTCAGGTACCGTTAACTTACAGAGCAATAATTCTACAGTCTATCCCATGTAAAAATTATTGTAGTATTTTAAATAATCGTTTTAACAAAGTGGCTCGAAATAATTGGTAAATTGGCTGATGAACAAAATGGATTCCGCAAAGGTCGCAGTTGTCAGGACCATATCTACACCTTATACAGTAATATAAATAACAGAAAGAACGTTGGACAGTCTACTTATACTTGCTTTATTGATTTACAAAAAACATTCGATACGGTAGGTAGAACATGTTTATGGTATAAGTTGCAACGTATTGTAGTTAAAGGAAGTATATACAATGCCATACTTTCTTTTTATGAAGACGTCACTTGTTACGTCAGAATTAATGACGTCATTACTAGTGGCATCAGTGTTCAACGCGGTTTAAAACAAGGCTGTTTAATGTCTCCAGTTATTTTTTCTATATATATTAATGATCTAATTGAGGATCTGAACAAATCTAAACATGGTATACATATAGATGATATTTGAGTTTGTTCGTTGTGCTACGCTGACGACATTGTGTTAATGGCCCCCAATGAAAGGAACCTTCAGAAATTATTGGATATTGTTGCGGATTGGTGCCGTAAATGGAGGCTAAGTATCAACCCTTCGAAGTCTAAAATAGTCCACTTTCGACCAAAACACCCCCCAGAAACTGGTGTCCAGTTTACCTGCGGAAATGTTTTCATAGAAACTACTAACAGTTATAAATATCTTGGGATTTAGCTTGATGAATATCTAGATTTCACTCGGGGCCTTGACAGCTAAGTTCATTTCTGTGCGTGGTATGTCGTTTCCCGTTTTTGATAAATTATATGAATCTCTGGTGGAGCCAGTATTATTTTACTGTAGTACCATTTGGGGGCAATCCGAACACCGTATTATAAATAATGTACAAAATAGAGCGATGAAGTTATTTCTAGGTGTTGGAAGAAATTCTTTCAATCTAGGTAAAAAAGCCGATATGGGTTGGATGTCTTGTGTATCCAAACAACGAATTGAAGTTTTTAGGTTGTGTTGTAAGTTAAAATCGGTGGATAATGACCGTATTCTGTACAAAGTTTATTCATGATCCGCCACGAAAGGTAAATCATGGGATGTAAAAGCTAAAAAAAAGGGCAAGTAAGTTTGGTATCGCCAATATTATTAATGACGGTCTAAATTCAACTAAATCCGTTATGTCAAAAATCAAACAGAAAATGTTCATCAAGGATGAAGAGACCTGGTTCTCCAGTCTTTGGTGTGATAAAGGTAACATTAACGACAATAAATTACGAACATACCGTTTATTCAAAAAAGATTTACAACCGGAACATTACGTCACCACTTTAATGCCGAGCCCACACCGTAGTGTATTAGCCAAGTTAAGAAGTGGCAGCTTACCGCTACTTATAGATACGGGTAGATATGCACGTCCAGTCACTCCATCAAATGACAGGCTGTGCAATTTCTGCGATAATAAAATTGAGAATGAAATCCACTTTTATGTGAATGTAACCTATATTTCGACCTTGGGGTCCCTCTGTTTGAAAGAGCAAGAAATTTAGATCAATCATTTATTTCTATGGACCATAACGAACAATTTACTTTTCTTATGAATGAAGAATCGCTTCAACCTGTCTTAGCGAAGTCAGTTTTCCTTTTTATGAAAAGGAGACGTGATAGTACTAAAACTTGATATGCATTTTAGATTTTTTATGACTATATACCTCGTAATATATGGTTCATATTATTGCGTTTAGTAGGCAACTTTACGATACTTTCACCATTTACTATAATTCAGTTTTGATGATTTTAGTAAATCTAATTCATGTATTTTATATGTATTTGATGTGCTAGTAATTGCCAATCATCGAGGTCCCGATGGTGGGGGAGGGGCGACTTGTCGGTAGGGATTGGCCCAACCACTCTCGCTCTTCTCCCACCATCGGATCCTGAGCATACATTCAATTTTTATATTATGTACAGTATAATATATGGTTCTTTTTATTGAAAATCATTAATGGATTCTATGTTTTAATATATATAAATTTTAAGTAGTTTCTCGTTAGTCAGTATGGCTGGGCATATTTTGCATGTGTGTTTTATTATGTAAGTGATGTGTTATGTAAAATATGTGTGACACTTCATTAAAATATTTTATTATTATTTATTATTATTATATATATAAATCTCCATCCGGGCTATCGTGGGGTCTGTTCGCTCCTATAGACCTGTTAAGGAGGCTCCACCCTTTCGCAATTAGCCAGCAGAATTCAATGAAAGTTTCACATAATGGTTATGTCACTATGTAGAGATGATTTTATGAAAATCTAAGCATTACGCAATACGGAAATGACGACACGAAAATACGACAAGAAAAACATGTGTATTACAAAGGGTGGGAAGTCCTTAACTCTGCGTATAATTTGATAGGTTGAAAGAAAGCCGATGTATGCAACAGACCATATAACATTTTTTAGCTCACCTGGCCCGAAGAGCCAAATGAGCTTATGTCATGGCGCAGCGTCCGTCGTCCGTCAACTTTTCCTTTAAAACGCTACTAGTCCTGAACGGCTCAGAGGATTTTGACAAAATGGTCTGGAGCATCATTGGCCAAAGGGTTCTCAGCATGCATCAGATATGCTAAGGGACTAATGAATTAGTTTTGTATAAACTGAGGTGTGTGGGACCCCTTCTTTGGGGCGGATGGGTAGGGGCCCATTAGGGGCAATAGAAGTAAACATTAAAGATCCTTCTCCTTTTGTACCGATGAAAGGATTTTAACCAAACGTGTTCTAGAGGATCTTTGGGCAAAGGGAATTTACAATCTATAAATGGAGGATGTAGGATTAGTATATTTTTATTAAATACTTCCCGTTATATCAATCTGCTCCGAGTATGTGTGTGTGTGTGTGTGTGTTTAGAAGTATGTATGTTGCCAGTGTGTGTAGTTTAAACATTCATCCATATCATTAATTCAAACATACCTACAAATTTTCCATATAAATGTTCATCTATTTCGATAAGTAATTAATTATCGATAATTTTGTAAATATATCTTATTATTCTTTGTAAATGTATATATGTTGTACCAGTTCAGGAGAAGACTAATATAGGCACTGTATGTTGTCTAATCCTTTTGTAAATACAATAAAATTTGTTGAAACCAAAGCCCAATAGGGAAAATAGGGGACATATACGTCCAGACATATCCCTGGAGGCTACCTCCTTGGGACATAACATGGACACTCATTTTCTTGGTGTCTTGTCCACCACAACATATTTATATGTAGTTCCTCTTGCAACTTTGCTTCTTGTACTCCTTTGATAAACATGTATGGTACTCAGCTTGTTTTAAATTGAGAATAAAATACCAGGTGAGCTATTATGGCCCGTGGGCCTCTTGTTCAGTTATGTTTTAATTGGATTGAAATAAAGACAAAGACAAAATATTGAGGGATGTTTGTATTAAAAGGGTTCAATGGCCCCGAGTCCCCTTCAAGAAGAACACCTGCTTTTATCATTTCTATCATATATCATGAACCACTGAAGAAACACATTCCTTCTTTTTTTGATTTTCCAAAAAAGGCGAACGGTGATATAAATCTATCTTTGTAAATTACTTTGGAGCATATTTTGTGAAAGGCAAAAACAAAGACAGAATGATTGAGTTCCTGGTTAACCATATATGTGTTGAGTTCAGTAGCGAGATATTGAGAGTACTGCAAGCATTCCTGTGTGAACAGATTGTCCTCCGCTTCGGGTCGACTTGATTTTGTTTTCATAGGAGGTTGACTCTATGGTTTAGCTTATCATGGCTGCACACACTTAAACGTAACGAAGTATTTCGATCCCACATTTAGCTACATCGATGATGTGCTGTTTTTAAATAACAAGACATTTAATTACCACAGCAATCGTTTATACCCTGTTTACATGTTTTTACATGTTGCGGTTGATTCGGTATCAGAGAGTTTGTTCCGAATAGCATCACGTTGGAAATATATCTTGATCGCTGACGAACAAATGTACCGAACAGGGTTTCCAAAGATGCTTGTTGATGAAGATTATGAGCAAATTGTGTCAAAGGGGAAATATGCTGTATCTTTGTGTGATAGGACGGTAATTGTTTTCAATTTCAACAAATGTTATTGGCAACGTAAGCATTAGTCAATAGGATCAGACATCAGTCATAGCCTATCTTAGTCCTGTCCTTAAGGTGACAGCAGGTGGTAAGAAACTCAGACATATATTTATACATTGATATGACGATTGGGATAAGGGAAAGTAACTCATTGATGTAAACAGACTTGTTCACTATTCTTGAGATATAGTACTGTAACCCTTTAACTAGGGATATCTAATTTGAGATATTTCTTATACTATTATCGTTAGTGAATAGGTAAATTGTTGAGTATAAATATTTGTTGATATTGGATTTATTTCCGCCAACATTCCTTCATTTGAGGTATGTTCCTCGTTATATATTCGACGGTTAAACATTTCGTTCTATTTAGCTGATAGTTAGGGTTTCCTACAGTTGCATGTTTCAATCGCTCCTTGTCACCGCATGTTTAACTCATTCACCCCTGAAGACACATTTGAACTCTTCCAATTCAAAGGTTGGAATAGTTCATTATGAAATTTCAGGGGTGAATGAGTTAAAGACTCCTCAGAAACATAATGTTGATCATTTTTGTATTGTATTTTTCAGTGGTTACCAGGAATGACGTTTTAAGTGAAAACTTCCGGTCATCTCTGCTGTCCAACACGAGGAGGCGATACATGTCGTACCAGTATAAAGACTACGTCACACCCTTACGTCAAATGTTACATACCGTCTGCTGTAGTTATCGCCCTTGTTTGTTAAATCGAGTCGGCGTTAGTTATCTACCCTGTGTGTTACGTCTGCTGGGTTGACTTCAAAACATGTGAATGGGAAACAGACCGTTTTATGTGACCTGATCACACCGTTAATCAGCGGCAGCACAACCACGATGTTCAGGGCGTTTGTTTGCCGAGTTCTGGGGACCAAGAAGTTATTACCGGTTCTGGGTATACTGTGTTTGGTGGTCGTAGTGTTTGACTTCATAATGCTTACCAGAGTAAAGGAGTTCTACCTTAGTCGGACCTACAGAAAGATCGAAACAGCCTCCCACACATTCTCAACGGCTGACGGCGTAAATAACCGTACACAAATGACACAGATAACACAGTTTGCTGATGATTTTAATCGGACAAATAGTTTTAAAACCTTACCAGAGACCGAGAATAACTACGCAAATTTAAGTAAATATACCTCAAAAGGTTCTAATAATGCATCAACATTTGAAAATTTCAACCAAAATTACTATAAAACCGTTACCGCCCTTCCAGTGACTTCAGTAGAACCCGGCCGTCCAGAAAGCTGTACCGATTGTTTCAAGCACGAATTCAGCTTAACAATTGACAATGAGGAAGTGTGTAAAATCAGACCTGGTAATACCAAACAGGAAATTACTATTCTTATATTAATATTCACTTCGCATGCGCGGAGAGGACAGCGCGACGCAATTCGGCAGACATGGTTAACGCATGCTAAAAACAACACGGCCAACATCCGGTATGTGTTTTTACTTGGAATTTCAAATCAAACAAATTTAAATCAGGCCGTTTTAGAAGAAAATAAATTACATGCTGATTTAATTCAAGAGAACTTTACAGACTCCTATTTAAATCTGACCTATAAAACAATGATGGGATTTAAGTGGGCGTTGACACATTGTGCGCATGCGAAATTTGTATTAAAGACCGATGACGATATGTATGTCAATATTCCAGTTTTAATTAATCTCACGCGTACCAACGCCGAGCATCTGCAGACAGCCGTGGGCGGGAGCTGTTTTGTTTTAGACCAGCAACCTATACGTGATAAATATTCTAAGTGGTACGCCTCCTACACCAGCTATCCACAGGAGTTATATCCGGGTTTCTGCTCCGGAACTGGATACATAACAAGCATCGCTGTTGTCAAACACGTGTTTGATATTTCCAAAAATGTGCCATTTTTTCACTTGGAAGATATATATGTGTCGCTGTGCCTAAAACAACTAGGATACCATTTGCTTCCCCTGTACGGTTTCCATAACCACAGGGTAAGGATTGACTTCTGTCATTATAAAAGTGCTTTTGTGGTGACGTCACACGAATTATCCCCGGACCTGTTACGGTCTGTGTGGACGGGTACATGTAAACCTTATAACTTACAAATGAGGATAATGGGTTTCGTGGTAGCGATGACTTTCTTCATAATACTGTGTCTTTGTTCCATGGTCCAGTGATGTGCCTTAATACTGCTCAATGGTTGAATGATTCGCCAAAGTACACTGTTTACTCAATTACAATGCATTATATCACAACCATGGACCTTGTTTTATATGAGGATTATTAAATGGGGGGTTTTCATACAATAAAATGTCGTTTTTCCAATGGTTCTTGGTCGTAATGTCTATTTAGCCTATTGTAGGTCATCCTCGATATCATTGGGTTACGCTCACTTTCGCTCTCTGCACCCCTGGAATATGTCAACCACCTTGTTGATGAGACAAGGAGACTAGTTCGATCCTTTGAAGTACATCAAAAGAATCTCGCGGTCGCGTAACGGTTAAAAAATGACAGGCTTTGAAGTCGAGTGTCGCTCCTTTGTATTCTTCAAAGGACATGTACAGGTATCAGCGCAGCGATTGGTCAGTTTTTTATGATTTGTTTCTATGGAACCATAGAGGGTCAGTAAAACTCATTGGGGGTGAGGCCTAACTAACAAGATGTGTATGCCTGCGTGTAGGCAGGAGATGTTATGTGTTGTATCGTTCCCTAACTTCTATATTAAGGTTACAAGTACCACAACGACAATGTGTATTACATTTTGATACACATGCATTCCGATGATTACTTTCAAACCTTGATCTAGTTAGAATACGTTTAAAAAAATTAGGTTGTCTTTTGCTGTGTATTAACCCATTCACCCCTAAAATTTCATTATGAACTATTCCAACCCTTGAATCGGAAGAGTTCAAATGTGTCTTCAGTGGTAAATGAGTAAAAGCGATCCAACACTTTTTTCATACGTTCGCTGCCTCGTTTCAAATCTTCACATCTTTTCCGGATTACTGGAAATATGTTGAAATTACGAGGGTTTAAAGTTGAAACAAATGGCATAATATCCATATTATCTGCAACACGAGCGCGGGCTGTAAAAGGTCCCTTTTCAATTGCCATAATTTATCGTTTTCAACAATACTCAGGATATCCTTGAGATTTCAAAAATGTAATAATTTTTTCAAGCCTTTCCTTCATTGTAATCTTATTACTCACTATAGTAACGATACACGCTGCTAAATTAAAAGGAATATTTATTTTAACATGATTAGAATGGTCTGAGTAAAAATTCAGATACTTATGATAATCTGTAGGTTTCGTATATAAATCAGTAGAAATAGTGTTGTCTTTCAAAATGACAAGCAAATCCAAAAAGGGTAACGAAGACTCACTCACTTCCATAGTATACATATATAACTATAACGAATAGAAGGGTGTAAAGAATTAAGGCCACTTAATGTCTCATCTACCCACAACACACAAGTCAGCTTGCCAAATGATGAAACAGTCATCTAGAAAACGTAGAACGATTTTTTCAATCAATCCATGGCAGTCGCGATCAATGTTCAATAACATTGTATAACAATTCCTCTAGAAACCCTTATATCATGCAGGATTGCATATAAAGTACATCATTGAAACAAAAAACGTTCCTTTCAAGTATAATATGCATAGATTCAAGATTAAAATCATGGCTAAAATGCGAATCTATTTTATTTTGATGTTTCCTTAGCCGATACTTTATTGCTTCTAATCCCAGATCATGGGGAATATTGGTATATGAACTAACAACGTTATTTAATATATATATGTACTTTATATCTATATATACAGTGATGCACACCTTATTGTCCCTGTAACCCACATATAATAGGTAGGTAGGGGAGGTATTATTGGAAGCCAATATCAATACATCTAGCTTATACAGTACATGGGCCTTAACGGTCGCCGGAGTTGTTATTTGTTGTTGTGATGTGACAAAAACAATATTTCATATATATAGCAGGATATTGTCATATTAAAGTGAAGAAATGTAATAAAGTAAATGTTATCCCTCCCAAGGGAGGAATAGATGCCCCGGGGGTCGTGAAATTCTCATTTTGATAAAGCACATGAGGACAATTCCATCCATTCGGAGGTTTTGATCATATCTGTGTCTGAAGAAGACAGTTGTTGAATTTGTCCCAATTTGAGTCCATGCCACCACTCAGACCCTGTGGTTGCACATGATGACATCTCCAACAACGTTTGAATTCTTTCCCACTGAAACTAATAAAATATATATACCAAAATGTCTCATTTCCATAAACTATAGCAAAATTTACCCCCTCCCAAGGAGTAAATGGGTGACAAACGATCTCCTTTACCTGTACATCAGGTATACACCTTCTCTGCAACAAATAATACACCTCCCATACATTTCTTTTCAAAATATTTTATTAAATCAAATGATTAATGGGAATTGGGCAACAAGCTATGCCTATACAAACCCTCTCCCTTAGGTTACATACATTCCAAACAATAACATAATTATAATGTATAATTTAGACATTAACATAT
>NW_018405567.1:0-195 GCF_002113885.1 Mizuhopecten yessoensis
TGATCGTTATGTTTAACAGTGACGTGAGATTTAACAATGATCATTTTGTTTAATAGAAACGCNTAACAATGATCGTTATGTTTAACAGTGACGTGAGATTTAACAAAGATCGTTATGTTTAACAGAAACGTGAGATTTAACCATGATTGATATATTTAACAGAAACGTGAGATTTAACAATGATCGTTATGTTTA
>NW_018405567.1:3205-3589 GCF_002113885.1 Mizuhopecten yessoensis
TGATCGATTTGTTTAACAGAAACGTGAGATTTAACAATGATCGTTATGTTTAACAGTGACGTGAGATTAAGCAATGATCGTTATGTCTAACAGTGACGTGAGATTAAGCAATGATCGTTATGTCTAACAGTGACGTGAGATTTACCGATGATCGTAATGTTTAACAGTGACGGGAGATTTGACAATGATCGTTCTGTTTAACAGAAACGTGATATTTAAGAATGATAGTTTTGTTTAACAGTGACGTTAGATTAAACAATGATCGTTATGTCTAACAGTGACGTGAGATTTACCAATGATCGTAATGTTTTCCAGTAACGTGATATTTAACAATGATAGGAATGTTTACCAGTAACCTGAGATTTAACAATGATCGTTTTGTTT
>NW_018405568.1:0-195 GCF_002113885.1 Mizuhopecten yessoensis
ATGGCCTATGATAAATAGATGTAGGACTCTACTCCCCCCAGTGATCGTCAGAGATGGCCTGTGATAAATAGATGTAGGACTCTACTCCCCCCAGTGATGGTCAGAGATGGCCTATGATAAATAGATGAAGGACTCTAATCCCCCCAGTGATGGTCAGAGATGGCCTATGATAAACAGATGTGAGACTCTACTCCC
>NW_018405568.1:3626-6948 GCF_002113885.1 Mizuhopecten yessoensis
AACAATGCTGGTTTATAATCAGATAATACAACAACTCCTTTCTAACGTTATGATCTATAACAAGGTAGACTTGCTCAAGTCTGTAATCTAGCTCCTAATCCATTGCTTAATCCATGAAAGGGACCTTGCTGCCCTTTCATCATCGTTAAGTTTATAATACTTTCCTGGTCCCATTAATAACAAAATATCTAACACTAAATAGGTTCAATAACTAGGATGTTTCCCATTGCCTTTGTATAGCTAGAAATAGTCCTCCACACCAGTTTATACAATGACGGCCCTTGCAATGTGTTAAAAAACCAAACTTCAGTGAAAGGGAAATTCCTGATCAAAATGTAATCCGGTAAGTTTTGTGTGTAGGGGACATTTATACAATCCCCAGGGAATGTAAGATGAGGATGTAGTGAACTTTTAAACCCTCCATGAGTAATTATGTTCCAGGGCAACTTATATGAATGTGCAAACCCTTGGGGTATCCGTGTAGACCGCGTAGAGATGTGAGTATCCGTGTGGAATCGGAGCGACCTATCAGAAGTTGTGTCCTATGGGTGCATGCCTCATCGTTTTCAACAGCGCAATCTGTGTGTGCAAAAATTAATTTACAAAGATAGTAAATTTTACAATTTCACACACCCAGTAACTTTGGCATTTTATGAATTTGATCTTTATCTTTCACATCAGAACATTTCTGAAATTGTCGGTTATATTTTAAGATTAAAATTTAATTCAGTTGTTATTTTAAAGTAACATACTTAAAACTCATCACAATGAATCACTTTAATTATAGCTATTATATGGTGGGATTTTTGAGATTGCTGATAAACAGAAGCTACATTATTCCTGAAATTAAAAATAATTTCAGACTCGGAGATTGCTGCAGCGTTGAAAAGATGGTCGTGTGTAATGAAGTTATTGATTCTTTATTTTAATGTGCAGTTTGGAATGTATTGATTGTGTATGCATGTGCACCATATCTCCTACCTATTCCTTTACCTTAACTCAAAAATATACCATCATGAGATTCTGATCAACTATTACAGAAAACAGGGATTTTTAAGATGTTACAGAGAACAGGGATTGTTAAAATATTCGAGAGAACAGGAATGGTTAAAATATTAGAGATGAGAATGGTTAAAACCAATTTTAAGTCTTGGGAGGAACAGCAATTTTCAGAAAGTCAGTGTTTTGACTTTTTCCTGCATATTTTCAAAAGTTTAAGATTAAACAATATTGGTATCCTTATTTTTGTCTGTCTTTTAATAATTGAAATGGTTAACTCTGGAAACCTAGGCCTCATTCTGCACACTAAATCAGTGATGTCTGGAAACCTAGGCCTCATTCTGTACACTAAATCAGTGAGGTCTGGAAACCTAGGACTCATTCTGTACACTAAACCAGTGATGTCTGGAAACCTAGGCCTCATTCTGTATACTAAATCAGTGATGTCTGGAAACCTAGGCCTCATTTTGTACACTAAATCAGTGATGTCTGGAAACCTAGGCTTCATTCTGTACACTAAATCAGTGATGTCTGGAACTAGGCTTCATTTTGTACACTAAATCAGTGATGTCTGGAAACCTAGGCCGCATTCTGTATACTAAATCAGGGATGTCTGGAAACCTAGGCCTCATTCTGTACACTAAATCGGTGATGTATGGAAACCTCGGCCTCATTATGTACACTAAATCAGTGATGTCTGGAAACCTAGGCCTCATTATGTACACTAAATCAGTGATGTCTGGAAACCTAGGCCTCATTATGTACACTAAATCAGTGATGTCTGGAAACCTAGGCCTTATTCTGTATACTAAATCAGTGATGTCTGGAAACCTAGGCCTCATTCTGTATACTAAATCAGTGATGTCTGGAAACCTAGGCCTCATTCTGTACACTAAATCAGTGAGGGCTGGAAACCTAGGCCTCATTCTGTACACTAAACCAGTGATGTCTGGAAACCTAGGCCTCATTCTGTACACTAAATCAGTGAGGTCTGGAAACCTAGGCCTCATTCTGTACACTAAATCGGTGATGTATGGAAACCTCGGCCTCATTATGTACACTAAATCAGTGATGTCTGGAAACCTAGGCTTCATTCTGTACACTAAATCAGTGATGTCTGGAACTAGGCTTCATTTTGTACACTAAATCAGTGATGTCTGGAAACCTAGGCCTCATTATGTACACTAAATCAGTGATGTCTGGAAACCTAGGCCTCCTTCTGTACACTAAATCAGTGATGTCTGGAAACCTTGGCCTCATTCTGTACACTAAATCAGTGATGTCTGGAACTAGGCCTCATTTTGTACACTAAATCAGTGATGTCTGGAAACCTAGGCCGCATTCTGTATACTAAATCAGGGATGTCTGGAAACCTAGGCCTCATTCTGTACACTAAATCGGTGATGTATGGAAACCTCGGCCTCATTATGTACACTAAATCAGTGATGTCTGGAATCCTAGGCCTTATTCTGTATACTAAATCAGTGATGTCTGGAAAACTAGGCCTCATTCTGTACACTAAATCAGTGATGTCTGGAAACCTCTTATGTAAATTTGTCAAATCTGGATACCTGTATAAACCAGACATTCAGCTTAGGCCCCAGTAGAATGTTGTTATTGACAGAAATAAGATACTTCACCGCTTCTAATCAGAATCTGGTATAGTTGGGTATAGAACGGAGATAAAGGTATATTACTTTAAATCAAGGTCCTTTTTATGGGAAAAAACTGTTGTATTTCAGTAGAGGAGGACATCTTACAGTGTAATTGACATGTATGTATCTGTGTTCTGTTGTTAATCGTTTTTAATTCATTAGTAGTTTGAGTGTGTATCAGTGTAAATAATAGGGTCCTCTCATCAAATCATCATCTACTGTTCTTGTAATCACATCTCATATTTAAGTTTACTCTCGCACAGGGTACAGGTACTAAAAGTCTCAGTGTGCCAAACACAAATGTCACCACAAAGGCTGACCTTAGTGATAAACCACCCCTCTGATCTTAATTAAATCAATGGACACACTAGTGCACTGATACACCCTTAATTAGTTTTTTTGTTTTGTACACTGACATTTTTGTACTCCTTCAGAGTTCACTGGACGATGCGACTGACCCCTGGGGTGTCAAGGTAGAGCGTGTCGAAGTGTAAGTACTCCTAACAATGTACACTGATGTAGGGGTGTCAAGGTAGAGTGTTTCCTAGTGTAAGTACTCCTAACAATGTACACTGATGTAGGAGTGTCAAGGTAGAGGGTGTCCTAGTGTAAGTATACTCCTGACAATGTACACTGATGTTGGTGTGTCAAGGTAGAGTGTGTCGAAG
>NW_018405568.1:11355-19051 GCF_002113885.1 Mizuhopecten yessoensis
AGTGTCAAGGTAGAGGGTGTCCTAGTGTAAGTTCTCCTAACAAAGTACATTGATGTTGGAGTGTCTAGGTAGAGGGTGTCCTAGTGTAAGTACTCCTAACAATGTACACTGATGTTGGGATCTCAAGGTAGAGCGTGTCGATGTGTAAGTACTCCTAACAACGTACACTGATGTTGGGGTCTCAAGGTAGACCGTGTCGACGTGTAAGTCCTCCTAACAAAGTACACTGATGTTGGAGTGTCGAGGTAGAGGGTGTCCTAGTGTAAGTCCTCCTAACAAAGTACACTGATGTTGGGGTGTAAAGGTAGAGTGTGTCGAAGTGTAAGTACTCCCAACAATGTACACTGATGTTGGGGTCTCGAGGTAGAGCGTGTCGACGTGTAAGTGCTCCTAACAAAGTACACTGATGTAGGAGTGTCAAGGTAGAGTGTGTCGTAGTGTAAGTACTGCTAACAAAGTACACTGATGTTGGAGTGTCAAGGAAGAGGGTGCCCTAGTGTAAGTTCTCCTAACAAAGTACACTGATGTAGGGGTGGCAAGGTAGAGTGTGTCGAAGTGTAAGTACTCCCAACAATGTACACTGATGTTGGGGTCTGAAGGTAGAGCGTGTCGACGTGTAAGTACCCCTAACAAAGTACACTGATGTAGGGGGGTCAAGGTAGAGTGTGTCGTAATGTAAGTACTCCTTACAATGTACACTGAAGTAGGGGTGTCAAGGTAGAGTGTGTCGTAATGTAAGTACTCCTAACAATGTACACCGATGTTGGGGTCTCAAGGTAGAGCGTGACGACGTGTAAGTACTCCTAACAAAGTCCACTGATGTAGGGGTGTCAAGGTAGAGTGAGTCGTAGTGTAAGTAATCCTAACAAAGTACACTGATGTTGGTGTGTCAAGGTAGAGTGTGTCGAAGTGTAAGTACTCCCAACAATGTACACTGATGTTGGGGTCTCAAGGTAGAGCGTGTCGACGTGTAAGTACTCCTAACAAAGTACACTGATGTAGGGGTGTCAAGGTAGAGCGTGTCGACGTGTAAGTGCTCCTAACAAAGTACACTGATGTAGGGGTGGCAAGGTAGAGTGTGTCGAAGTGTAAGTACTCCCAACAATGTACACTGATGTTGGGGTCTCAAGGTAGAGCGTTTCGACGTGTAAGTACTCCTAACAAAGTGCACTGATGTAGGGGTGTCAAGGTAGAGTGTATCGTAATGTAAGTACTCCTTACAATGTACACTGCTGTAGGGGTGTCAAGGTAGAGTGTGTCGACGTGTAAGTACTCCTAACAATGTACACTGATGTTGGGGTCTCAAGGTAGAGCGTGTCAAAGTGTAAGTACTCCTAACAATGTACACTGATGTTGGCATAGTATAGGCCAATAATGATCTCACACTAGGGCAATCTGATGATTACTGCCCTGATAGTGATAAAGCACAGTTCGTTAAGAAAAGTTTTATCCTAAACAGTGATTAATTTAAGCAAAGTTAATGTTGAATAGTTTTATCCTCATAACTCTCACCTGTTGCATCTTACTCACAAGATTTCAATGTCGGACAATCTCACTAACAAGTTAACTCACTTGTATATTAATATTAAGTAGAGTATGAAAGTAATCTTGAAAAATAACATATGATGTTATATAATGTATAGTCCTTGTATTTTCGCCTGTTCCCATACCTGTAATTACATTGTTAATGATATCTTTGGATATTAAGACATTATAGGTAAATATTTAGATATCCTAGGTAAGACATAAAGTTAGATATACTAGATAAAACATCAAGATGTCCTTGATATCTTATGTTAAACATTAAGATATCCCAGGTAGGCATTTAGATATCTTAGGTTAACATTAAGATATACCAGGTAGGCATTTAGATATCTTAGGTTAACATTAAGATATCCTATGTAAGACATTTAGATATCTTAGGTTAACATTAGGATATCCTAGGTAGGACATTTAGATATCTTAGGTTAACATTGAAATATCCTAGGTAGGCATTTATATATCTTAGGTTAACATTAAGATATACCAGGTAGGCATTTAGATATCTTAGGTTAGCATTAAGATATTCTAGGTAGGGATTTAGATATCTTAGGTTAACATTAAGATATCATATGTAGGACATTTAGATATCTTAGGTTAACATTAAGATATCCTAGGTAGGACATTAAGATATCTTAGGTTAACATTAAGCGATATCCTAGGTAGGACATTTAGATATCTTAGGTTAACATTAAGATATCATAGGTAGGACATTTAGATATCTTAGGTTTACATTAAAATATCCTAGGTAGGACATTTAGATATCTTAGGTTAACATTAAGATATCCTAGGTAGGACATTTATATATCTTAGGTTAACATGGGGGGATATCCTAGGTAGGACATTTAGATATGTTAGGTTAACATTAAGATATCATAGGTAGGACATTTAGATATCTTAGGTTAACATTAATATATCAGTAGGACATTCAGATATCTTAGGTTAACATTAAGATATCCTTGGTAGGACATTTAGATATCTTAGGTTAACATCTAGGTAGGACATTAAGATATCTTAGGTTAACATTAAGATATCAAAGTTAGGACACTTAGATATCCTAGGTAGGACATTAAGATATCTTAGGTTAACATTAAAATATCCTAGGTAGGCATTTATATATCATAGGTTAACATTAAGATATCCTAGGTAGGCATTTAGATATCTTAGGTTAACATTAATATATCAGTAGGACATTCAGATATCTTAGGTTAACATTAAGATATACCAGGTAGGCATTTAGATATCTTAGGTTAACATTAATATATCAGTAGGACATTCAGATATCTTAGGTTAACATTAAGATATCCTAGGTAGGCATTTAGATATCTTAGGTTAGCATTAAGATATTCTAGGTAGGGATTTAGATATCTTAGGTTAACATTAAGATATCATATGTAGGACATTTAGATATCTTAGGTTAACATTAATATATCCTAGGTAGGACATTAAGATATCTTAGGTTAACATTAAGATATCCTAGGTAGGACATTTATATATCTTAGGTTAACATGGGGGGATATCCTAGGTAGGACATTTAGATATCTGAGGATAACATTAAGATATCCTAGGTAGGACTGTAAGATATCTTAGGTTAACATTAAGATATCATATGTAGGACATTTAGATATCTTAGGTTAACATCTAGGTAGGACATTAAGATATCTTAGGTTAACATTAAGATATCATATGTAGGACATTTAGATATCTTAGGTTAACATCTAGGTAGGACATTAAGATATCTTAGGCTAACATTAAGATATCCTAGGTAGGACATTTAGAAATCTTAGGATAACATTAAGATATCCTAAGAAGGAATTTAGATATTCTAGGTAGGACATTTAGATATCTTAGGTTAACATTAATATATCCTAGGTAGGGTAGGCATTTAGATATCTTAGGTTAACATTAATATATCCTAGGTAGGACATTAAGATATCTTATGTTAACATCAAGATATCATAGTAGGACACTTAGATATCTTAGGTTAACATTAAGATATCCTTGGTAGGACATTTAGATATCTTAGGTTAACATCTAGGTAGGACATTAAGATATCTTAGGTTAACATTAAGATATCCTAGTACGGACACTTAGATATCTTAGGTTAACATGATGATATCCTAGGTAGGCATTTAGATGTCTGAGGTTATCATTAAAATATCCTAGGTAGGACATTTAGATATCTTAGGTTTACATTAAAATATCCTAGGTAGGACATTTAGATATCTTATGATAACATTAAGATATCCTAGGTAGGACTGTAAGATATCTTAGGTTAACATTAAGATATCATATGTAGGACATTTAGATATCTTAGGTTAACATTAAGATATCATATGTAGGACATTTAGATATCTTAGGTTAAGATTATATCCTAGGTAGGACATTTAGATATCTAGGATAACATTAAGATATCCTAGGTAGGACATTTATATATCTTAGGTTAACATTAAGGGATATCCTAGGTAGGACATTCAGATATCTTAGGTTAACATTAAGATATCATATGTAGGACATTTAGATATCTTAGGTTAAGATTATATCCTAGGTAGGACATTTAGATATCTTATGATAACATTAAGATATCCTAGGTAGGACATTTAGAAATCTTAGGATAACATTAAGATATCCTAGGTAGGACATTAAGATATCTTAGGTTAACATTAAGATATCCTAGGTAGGACACTTAGATATCTTAGGTTAACATGATGATATCCTAGGTAGGCATTTAGATGTCTGAGGTTATCATTAAGATATCCTAGGTAGGACATTTAGATATCTTAGGTTAAGATTAAAATATCCTAGGTAGGCATTTATATATCTTAGGTTAACATTAAGATATCCTAGGTAGGACATTTAGATATCATAGGTTAACATTAAGATCTCCTAGGTAGGACATTTAGAAATCTTAGGTTAACATTAAAATATCCTAGGTAGGCATTTATATATCTTAGTTTAACATTATGATAGTCTAGGTAGGCATAAAGATGTCTTAGGTTAACATTAAGATATCCTATGTAGGACATTTAGATATCTTAGGTTAACATTAAGATATCAAAGTTAGGACACTTAGATATCTTAGGATAACATTAAGATATCCTAAGTAGGCATTTAGATATCTTAGATTTACATTAAGATATCCTAGGTAGGACATTTAGATATCTTAGGTTAACATTAAGATATCAAAGTTAGGACACTTAGATATCTTAGGTTAACATTAAGATATCCTAAGTAGGCATTTTGATATTCTAGGTAGGACATTTAGATATCTTAGGTTAACATTAAGATATCCTAGATAGGACATTTAGAAATCTTAGGTTAACATTAAAATATCCTAGGTAGGCATTTATATATCTTAGTTTAACATGATGCTAGTCTAGGTAGGCATAAAGATGTCTTAGGTTAACATAAAGATATCCTATGTAGGACATTTAGATATCTCAAGTTAATATTAAGATATCCTAGGTAGGACATTTAGATATCTTAGGTTAACATTAATATATCCTAGGTAGGACACTTAGATATCTTAGGATAACATTAAGATATCCTAGGGAGGACTTTTAGATATTTTAGGTTAACATTAAGATATCATAGGTAGGACATTTAGATATCTCAAGTTAATACTAAGATATCCTAGGTATGACATTTAGATATCTTAGTTTAACATGATGCTAGTCTAGGCAGGCATATAGATGTCTCAGGTTAACATAAAGATATCCTGTGTAGGACATTTAGATATTTTATGTTAACATTAAGATATTCTAGGTAGGACATTTAGATATCTTAGGTTAACATTAATATATCCTAGGTAGGACACTTAGATATCTTAGATTAACATTAAGATATCCTAGGTAGGCATTTAGATATATTAGGTTAACATTTAGGGATATCCTAGGTAGGACATTAAGATATCTTATGTTAACATTAAGATATCATAGTAGGACACTTAGATATCTTAGGTTAACATTATGATATCCTAGGTAGGCATTTAGATGTCTTAGGTTAACATGAAGATATCCTATGTAGGCTTTCTGTACATATCTTTTGGTCAAAGTTTTAGTAACATGTATACAGGAGCATGTAATATATGTAATACAGGAGTTGTTACTTGTGATTGTGTTCATACTAGAGCTGTCGGCATGCTTCTTAGAGTGGTTAACAAATACTACACTTTACCAAACACTTGTGAATTTTTCAAGTTACTACACTGAATAATATGGAATGAACTTCACATGCTATATCCTGATTTTATTCAGTTTTTACTTTTAAATTTCTGAATGCATTACACACACAATTAGATGCTATAGTCAGTTCTATTTTACTTAACATGTTGATGCTATACATGTTTTTAGTTTTATTTCACTAGACAATTTGATACTGAATTAAGTCATATTTCTCTTAACAGTTTTGACCAAGTCCTTCTGAAAAAGAAAGGTTTCTAGTGTGATATTTTTAAATAATTATAGATTGCTGGGATTTCAAAGGCACAACGGTTAAAAGTGTTAAAACCTTCAAACAATTTTTAAAGAATCCCGAAGTTATGAGTAATGATGTTCAGTGTGTATATGGATGAAGGACTATCATGTTTGTTCTAATCATGTCCTTGATTCACTTTCAATGTCACATGGGTAAATTGTATTCAAAAGTTCAACGGACTTCTGCCACTGAACTATCATGTATAGAGTTCCCATCTTGTCATCTATATCCATGAACCACTCATTGTCATCTCAAATCTGAAAATACAAGATTTTTGTATGGTTTCTGTCCATGAAAGGCTAAGTAATATTTTCATCCTTCATTGAGGACATTTAAATATTAAGTTAATGGTTTCATACATCAGTAAGAACCTTCTTTGATATATATATACTTATTAATGTTTTTGTATATATATATACTTATTAATGTCTTTGATGTATATATACTTATTAATGTTTTTGTATATATCTATACTTATAATGTCTTTGTATATATATATACTTATGAATGTTTTTGTATATATATATACTTATTAATGTATACTTATTAATGTTTTTGTATATATATATACTTATTAATGTTTTTGTGTATATATAAACTTATTAATGTCTTTGTATATATATATACTTATAATGTCTTTGTATATATATATACTTATTAATGTTTGTATATATAAATATATATATGTATATACTTATTATTGTCTTTGATATATATATACTTATTAATGTTTTTGTCCTTCAGTTAGGATATATTCTGAGTGGTATAACTTACCCATTTTTGTCATCTTTCATTTAGGATGTTTTATGATAGACAAACTTATTTAGGTTTTTGTTGTCGTTCATTAAGGATGTTCTATGATAGACATAACTTATTGATGTTTTTGTCTATAGACACAACTTATTTAGGTTTTTGTTATCGTTCATTAAGGATGTTCTATGATAGACATAACTTATTGATGTTTTTGTCCTTAGACACAACTTAAGGATGTTCTATGATAGACATAACTTATTGGTGTTTTTGTCCTTAGACACAACTTAAGGATGTTCTATGATAGACATAACTTATTGGTGTTTTTGTCCTTAGACATAACTTATTGATGTTTCTGTCTTCAGTAAGGACGTCCGACTGCCTGTCCAGTTACAGAGAGCAATGGCTGCTGAGGCTGAGGCTGCTAGGGAGGCCAGGGCAAAGGTCAGTAGGGGTTAGAAGTCAAAAGGAATTGGAGACTACTGGAATGTAAACTGATTTTACGATATTTCAATTGCTTTAATAATTCTTCATACATGACATTTTAATGAGTACTGCACACACAACATTGCGGAGATTTGTTACTGGCAATAATGGGGCCACCACATTCAGTTTAATACATGTACTTATGAGCACAAACTTTATAAAATGTTCTTTAGAAGTATTGTAATAATCTGAAAATTTAATCAGTTCTATAAAGTATGGTCAAAATGTGGATATCAAGATTGTCTAATGGAGCCACTCATGTGAATAATAATGAAACGCCCAGTGCTAATTAAAGTTCATTCTCTAGGTGTGACGCCCAGTGCTTAAGTTCATTCTCTAGGTGTGATGCCCAGTGATAAACTTCATTCTCTAGGTGTGACGCCCAGTGCTAAACTTCATTCTCTAGGTGTGACGCCCAGTGCTAAACTTCATTCTCTAGGTGTGA
>NW_018405568.1:19974-23378 GCF_002113885.1 Mizuhopecten yessoensis
AAGTTCATTCTCTAGGTGTGACGCCCAGCCAGTGCTAAAGTTCATTCTCTAGGTGTGACGCCCAGCCAGTGCTTAAGTTCATTCTCTAGGTGTGACGCCCAGCCAGTGCTAAAGTTCATGCTCTAGGTGTGATGCCCAGCCAGTGCTTAAGTTCATTCTCTAGGTGTGACGCCCAGCCAGTGCTAAAGTTCATTCTCTAGGTGTGACGCCCAGTGCTAAAGTTCATTCTCTAGGTGTGAATTGCTGTTCCTATGTGGACTTTATCTTTTCCAGGTAATTGCTGCCGAAGGAGAACAAAAAGCTTCGAGAGCTTTGAAGGAAGCTGCTGATGTCATCATGGAGTCCCCGGCGGCTATTCAACTCCGATACCTTCAAACCCTTAACACTATTTCTGCGGAGAAAAATTCCACAATCATTTTCCCTCTGCCGATTGACTTGTTGCAGTCCTTCATAGGTCGGCAAGGATCGAACCATTGATACAGTTCAAGCAAAAAGGCCGCCATCTTGGATAATCATTGTTTGCATAAGTGAGATTGTGTTGATGAATGTAAGTGGTATAGACATGAGAAAGGAGCCTTTAAATTGTACCAATAAACGGTACGGATTGATCACTGAGTAGGAATACTTAATTACACCTAGTATACCAGAGTATCTTCTATATAACCAAGGTAACCCAAACCCATTACGTATCCAAGGTAACTTGTGTCTACTTATGTAACATAGGTAACATTTACCTACTTATATAGCCAAGGTTACTTATACCTACTTATGTAAACCAGAAAAGTATTGTGAAATTTCATATAAGAATCAGTTTGAATCAATGCTTGTTAGCATTTACATGTATAAGTCAAAAAGTAAAACACATTTTCTTTCAATTTTTATGAATTTAAAAGTGTTTATTTAGATGTGTGTATATATATATATATATAGTGGGGTATTTCGGATAATGCCACATTTTTTTACACTTATCTCTTTCTCATTTTATGAGAAATGAGCTTTTCGCTTACTTTATTTGAAGAAAATGAAATAACATGAAGTTTACATTAAAGATATGTGAAGAGGAAGCAAATAGTGTAATAAGTAAATAACACAGGAAGTAGTATTACATGAGAGTACATGTACTCACACAGTAGTAGTATTAGATGAGGGTACATGTACTCCATCAGGTCTGATTTATATGCCAGGAATTGTGTTCTGTAGTAAATGTACCCAGGAGAAATCTTACCATGTTGATTATTAATATCAGTTATACAGTACTAATTAAGATGTGGTCAGTCTGTAATATTGTACTAAGATGTGGTCAGTCTGTATTACAGTACTAAGATGTGGTCAGTCTATATAACTACATGTACTAAGATGTGGTCAGTCTGTATTACAGTACTAAGATGTGGTCAGTCAGTATTACTGTACTTAAAGATGTGGTCAGTTTGTATTACAGTACCAAGATGTGGTCAGTCTGTATTACTGTACTAAGATGTGGTCAGTCTGTATTACAGTACTAAGATGTGGTCAGTCAGTATTACAGTACTAAGATGTGGTCAGCCTGTATAACAGTACTTAGATGTGGTCCGTTTGAATTAGCTATCACACTTTAGCATACAATTATATCTTCTTCATAATCATGTACCAGTAGATTTTTCTATAAAATCATTAACATTTTGTAATTTTTGATGTCATCAATTTCATTGATGTTTAAACTTGTTATGACTATTATACCCATTTTTCTAATGTTTAAGTGATCAGAGTAGATGTATTTATTCAGACTTTCTGGTAGCATTATATTGTCTGTGGGGATTTGTAACTGGCCTCAGTAGGAAGTGTGATAGTGTGTCACCTTACCCCAGTAAACATCGATGATGTGTATCAATTTACTTGTATTTGCTTACATTAGATTGATAACCAAACCTTGTATGATTTTATATTTAATCAGGTAAATTGACTTCCTTGAATGAAGGAAGGATGTTATAAAATATTTCAGAAGATCAGTTTCCTGGTAAACTAGTTGGCTATATATAGCTAAGTAACCATGTGATGTAATACCAGGAGAACTACCTTGTACCTCCGTGAACATTTAGAATGTATCAATGGACACTGCTACAAGATCATTTCAACAATGTTATGATGTTTTTGTTCAGTACAATAATGTTATGATGTTTTTGTTCAGTATAAGATTTCTATAACCTCCTTAAAACTGACAGTGCAAGTTGCTAAATACTGATGTCGAGACATTCCCTTTACAACAGGAATCTTGTCATCAGACATTTTGGTTGTGATTTGTGAGGTGACTGATGATCATGTGGCTATAAAAAACACTACAGATAAGTGGGCAGTACACATCTCCCCCTTATAAGTGTGACTACTGTACACTACCAATAGCTAACATGTACACGTCCAAATAAAATATACCCATCCTGTTATTTATGAAAAAAGCTTTTTGCATTCATAGCACAAGATGAGCGTGCAATCTTTGGTACAATATTTACAGTGGTCGTTAACACTCTCAGCTTCACCATTGATAACTAACCAGGAAATCACAGATGACTGCCGACTTTGAACAGTTTTCACAAACTTATGCTGTTTTTTAGTTGAAGGGACTTAACTCCAATCTCATGCAACATTGATAATGTTACTATAGGTATTTCATAATGTTCCTGTCAGGTATTTTGTAAGATTGATGTAACTCTAGTGTACAGTAGACTGCAGTGTAACCTGTTCTAACTAGAAAACTGTTTATGTAATGTCTGCTATAACTGAGAGTTGACAACCAGATACTCGTCATGGTTGACCATCCTGATATGTACAGTGCCTTGGACTAGAGCTACTATGTGTTCTTGTAATATTCCTCTTCATCCTATTGTCTCGTTAAGTTATTGATGCTAACTTTAAACAATGAATGTCAGAAAGTCATGAAAGTCTCTGAGGACAACCATTAACTGGAAAAATACAGAACATTTTTTTTCAAATGTTAAATTCGGTCTACAAATGTCCAGGTTTTACATGTATTGTTTCATGCTATGAGGTTGAGCCGATGAATGAACTGAAAATACAACATGTTTGAAAGTAATCTGAATCGAACAATTATTAGCTCACCTGCCCGAAGGGCAAGTGAGCTTATGCCATGGTGCAGCGTCCGGCGTCCGTCCGGCGTCCGTCTGTCCGGCCTCAACTTTTTAGGTCACCTGAGACAAAGTCTCAAGTGACCTATTGCGATCGCCTTTTGTCCGTCGTCGTCCGTCGTCCGTCGTGCGTCCGTAAACAATTTACATTTTTGACTTCTTCTCCAAAACCCCTGAACCAATTTCAATGAAATTTTGCAGGGACCTTCCATGGACAAAGGTCAACAAAAATAGTTGCCGGTTTAGTCCTAAGCCCCCAGGGGCCTGAGGGGCGGGGCCAAAAAGGGT
>NW_018405568.1:25209-33779 GCF_002113885.1 Mizuhopecten yessoensis
AGTAGCATGCTGGGATCAAGGGCTACCAAGTTTGTTCAAATAAATGACCTTGACCCACTTTCAAGGTCACAGGGGTCAAATATGTTAAAATCTTCAAACAACTTCTTCTCAATAACCAAAAGGCCCAGGGTACTGATATTAGGCCAGTAACATGCCGGGATGAAGGGCTACCAAGTTTGTTCAAATGAATGGCGTTGACCCACTTTCAAGGTCACTGGGGTCAGATGTCTTTATAACCAAAAGGCCCAGGTTACTGATATTGGGCCTGTAGTCATGCTGGGATGAAGGGCTACTAAGTTTGTTCAAATGAATGACCTTGACCAACTTTGAAGGTCACTGGGGTAAGATTTCTTAAAATCTTCAAGGACTTCTTCTCAATAACAAAAGGCCCAGGGTACTGAAACTGGGCCTGTAGCATGCTGGGATTAATGACTACCAAGTTAGTTCAAATGAATGACCTTGATCCACTTTCGACCCAATGTCCTTGTTCGACAATCAAGGTCACAGGTGTCATATGTTTAAATCTTTTAATAGGTTCTTATGAAATCTTTAGATTACAAGTGTGAGATTAATACCTGGTGAGCGATGCAGGCCCATTGGGCCTCTTGTATAATTTTAAAGCTAGATTAAAGAAAAGTATGGTTTATTGATAAAAGTGAATTTAGATATGGATAAGGAAGAGTTAAGGTCTCATATTTAGCATGATGGCAGATTGCTGAAAGGTCTTTCTACTATAGATAAATACTATGTACATATACTATAGATAATTGCTAGATAAATTTTATATTATCTACTCTAGATAAATATTATGTACACCTACAAATGTATAATGTATTATCTACTATAGATAATTACTAAATAAATTTTATATTATCTACTCTAGATGAATACTATGTACACCTATAATGTATTATCTACTATAGATAATTGCTAGATAAATTTTATATTATCTACTCTAGATAAGAACTACGGACACCTTTACTGTTTTAGTCATGTCATTCCTTGATTTTCCTCCGTATCATTATATTCATATATTGTCATTGTGATCAGGGTAGACAACTCCTACTTTGTGTAATACATACTGTGTCTGTAATATATATCTTGTAATAAAATGATAATTGTAATGCTATATTTCTGTTTTATTTAAGACCTATGCTTGTCATCATTGAGAATATGGTAACCTGTACATGGCTACCTATACTGTTACCTGTACATGGCTACCTATACTGTTACCTGTACATGGTTACCTGTACTTTGTTACATGTACATGATAAGCTGTACAAGGCTACCTATACTGTTACCTGTACATGACTACCTATACTGTTACCTGTACATGGGTACCTATACTGTTACTTGTACATGGTTACCTGTACATGGTTACTTGTACTATGTTACTTGTACATGGTTACCTGTACATAATTACCTGTATTATGTAACTTGTACATGGTTACTTGTACATGATTAGCTGTTCACAGATACCTGTACATGATTACCTGTACATGGTTACCTGTACATGATTACCTGTACATGGTTACCTGTACTATGCTACTTGTACATGGTTACCTGTACTATGTTACTTGTACATGGTTACCTGTACATGATTACCTGTACTCTGTTACCTGTACATGATTACCTGTACTCTGTTACCTGTACATGGTACCTGTACTATGTTTCCTGTACATGGTACCTGTACTGTGTTACCTGTACATGGTACCTGTACTATGTTTCCTGTACTATGTTACCTATACTCTGTTACCTGTACATGGTACCTGTAATATGTTACCTGTACATGGTACGTGTACTATGTTACCTGTACATGGTTAACTGTACTATGTTACTTGTGCATGATAACCTGTACTATATGACTACTACATGATTACCCGTAATGTGTTACTTGAACATGGTAACCTGTACTATGTTACTTGTACATATTTTCCTGTACTATGTTACCTGTACATGGTTAACTGTACTATGTTACTTGTGCATGGTTATCTGTACTATGTTACTTGTACATGCTTCTTGTACATGATTAGCTGTTCACAGATGCCTGTACATGATTACCTGTACAAGATTATCTGTACATGGTTACCTGTACATGTTTACCTGTACTATGTTACTTGTACATGGTTACATGTACTATGTTACTTGTACATGCTTCTTGTACATGATTAGCTGTTCACAGATACCTGTACATGATTACCTGTACATGATTAGCTGTACATGGTTACTTGTACTATGTAACCTGTACAGGGTACGAGTACTATGTTACTTGTGCATGGTTGCCTGTACTATGTTACTTGTACCTGGTTACCTGTACATGATTACCTGTTTCATAGTTACCTGAACTATGTTACTTGTACATTGTTACCTGTACATGATTACCTGTTTCATAGTTACCTGAACTATGTTACTTGTACATTGTTACCTGTTCTATGTTACTTGTACATGGTTACATGTACTATGTTACTTGTACATATTTGCCTGTACTATGTTACCTGTCCATGGTACCTGTACTATGTTACTTGTGCATAGTTACCTGTACTATGTTATTTGTGCATGGTTACCTGTACTATGTTAGTTGTGCATGATAACCTGTACTATATAACTACTACATGATTACCTGTAATGTGTTACTTGAAAATGGTAACCTGTACTATGTTACTTGTGCATGGTTATCTGTACTATGTTACTTGAACATGGTTACCTGTACTATGTAACTTTTACATGATAAGCTGTAAATGGTAGGCTGTACATGTTTACTTGTACATGGTTTCTTGTACATGATTACCTGTTCCTTGGTTGCCTGTACAATGTTACCTGTACATGTTACCTGTAATATGTTACCTGTACATGTTACCTGTAATATGTTACCTGTACATGGTACGTGTACTATGTTACCTGTACATGGTTAACTGTACTATGTTACTTGTGCATGGTTGCCTGTACTATGTTACTTGTACATTGTTACCTGTTCTATGTTACTTTTACATGATAAGCTGAAAATGGTAAGCTGTACATGGTTACTTGTACTATGTAACCTGTACATGGTACGAGTACTATGTTACTTGTGCATGGTAACCTGTACTATGTTACTTGTGCATGGTTGCCTGTACTATGTTACTTGTACATATTTTCCTGTACTATGTTACCTGTACATGGTACCTGTACTATGTTACTTGTGCATAGTTATCTGTACTATGTTCCTTGTACATGGATACCTGTACATGATTACCTGTACTCTGTTACCTGTACATGATTACCTGTACTATGTTACTTGTACATGGTAACCTATACTATGTTACTTGTACATGATTACCTGTACATGGTTACCTGTACATGTTTACCTGTACTATGTTACTTGTACATTGTTACCTGTTCTATGTTACTTGTACATGATTACCTGTACATGGTTACCTGTACTATGTTACTTGTGCATGATTACCTGTACTATGTTACTTGTACATAGTTACCTGTACTATGTTACTTGTACATAGTTACCTGTACTATGTTACTTGTGCATGGTTACCTGTACTATGTTGCTTGTGCATGATTACCTGTACTATGTTACTTGTGCATGGTTACCTGTACATGATTACCTGTTCCATGGTTACCTGTACTATGTTACTTGTGCATGGTTACCTGTACTATGTTACTTGTGCATGATTACCTGTACTATGTTACTTGTACATGGTTACCTGTACTATGTTACCTGTACATGGTACCTGTACTATGTTACTTGTGCATGGTTACCTGTACTATGTTACTTGTACATGGTTACCTGTACTATGTTACTTGTACATGGTTACCTGTACATGGTAACCTGTACTATGTTACCTGTGCATGGTTACCTGTACTATGTTACTTGTACATGATTACCTGTACTATGTTACTTGTACATGATTACCTGTACTATGTTACTTGTGCATGGTAACCTGTAATATGTTACTTGTACATAGTTACCTGTACTATGTTACTTGTACATGGTTACATGTACTGTTACTTGTACATGATTACCTGTACCTGGTTACCTGTACATGGTTACCTGTACTATTCTACTTGTACGTGGTTACCTGTACTATTCTACTTGTACATGGTTACCTGTACTATGTTACTTGTACATGGTTACCTATACTATGTTACGTGTGCATGGTTACCTATACTATGTTACTTGTACATGGTTACCTGTACTATGTTACTTGTACATGATTACCTGTACATGGTTACCTGTACATGGTTACCTGTACATGTTTACCTGTACTTAGTTACTTGTTCATGGTTACCTGAACTATGTGACTTGTACATTGTTACCTGTACTATGTTACTTGTTCATGGTTACCTGAACTATGTGACTTGTACATGGTTACCTGTACTATGTTACTTGTACATGGTTACCTGTACATGGTTACCTGTACTATGTTACTTGTACATGGTTTCCTGTACTATGTTACTTGTACATGGTTACCTGTACTATGTTACGTGACAATGTTACCTGTTCATGGTACCTGTACTATGTGACTTGTACATTGTTACCTGTACATGATTACCTGTTTCATAGTTACCTGTACATGGTTACCTGTACATGATTACCTGTACATGATTACCTGTACATGGTTACCTGTACATGATTACCTGTACTATGTTACTTGTACATGGTTACCTGTACATGATTACCTGTTTCATAGTTACCTGAACTATGTTACTTGTACATTGTTACCTGTACTATGTTACTTGTACATGGTTACCTGTTCTATGTTACCTGTACATGGTACCTGTACTATGTTACTTGTACATGGTTACCTGTACATGATTACCTGTACTATGTTACCTGTACTATGTTACTTCTACATGAGTACCTGTACTATGTTACTTCTACATAGTTACATGTACTATGTTACTTGTACATCGTTACCTGTTCATGATTACCTGTACATGGTTTCCTGTACATGGTTACCTGTACTGTTAACTGTACATGTTTACCTGTGCCATTTTACTTGGATTATTATGTGTGGCCAGTCCGTTCACTGGACATGCTTTTGAAAAGGAAATTCGTTAAAATCACAAAAACGCTAAATTGATCCTGATCGTGCTGGGTATCTTGTGTAAGAACTGTAATAACGCAACATCTCTATTTAAACAAGAGGCCCATCATAGGTACTGGTAGCTTTATTTCATTGTTTAGATGTGATGTGGAAATCAGCATGTAAACTAAGTGAAATACAATACTTGTCATATCATCAAAGGATAAGAATTTGAAAATATTGATAAATATATGTTCCCTTTGGGGCCACGCCCTAGCCCCTGGGGATGGGGCAGGAATCCCAATTTTACAAAGTAATACTCTCATTCACCAAAGATGATTCTGACTAAGTTTGAGTAATTTTTTGCTGAAAATGGATAAAATATATACCCAATATTTTTAGTGCAATAAAATATTTAATAAGAATATTTTGTTATGACTGCTTAAATATTCAGGTGAACGATACAGGCCCTCTTCAGCCTCTTGTTTATTTCATTCTTCATGCTTAAAATATGGGAAATCATTACGCTGATATCCGGAGATTTGCTGAGAGAAATCCATGAACAAAGACTTAATGAAGCTGAATTTTTACTTGAAAGAAAAAGTCGGAATGGAATCATGTGTAATTAGTGGAATACCAAAAGGGTCGGTTTTAGGGCCACTTTTATTTGTAATTTATATGAAATACAAGCCTGATGTCCCAGAACGAATACATTACTTTTCGTGGAGGATACGAAAGCACTTAGGGCCACAGGGGCATGGATCGCTTTACTTGTGATATTAAAAAAAGGGTTCTCCTATACTGATAAATACAAAGGGATATAACGACAGACTGAAATCTGTTACCCCCTTTTCCCTTTCAGCTCGTGTCAATCACAAATCTTTGTTCATATTGGATATACCTGGGTTGAAAATTGACAAGTGATTTATTTACAAAATGAAACCATAATTACCTGACACATAGTTATCCACTGACACCGCTTTAAAGTCGCAATTACACCGTTAAATTGCGACCGAACCAAATTCTATACTCACGAGAAATGACCAAGTTTCACGGATAAACTCGAGAAACATATCCAAGGAATGGTTTAAATCCTTATTTAATATCCACAATCCAATACATATGCTGCTGCTTCTCTGAAATACTACGTCGATCAGTATCAACATGACAGTCCCTGTACTTAGGGCGGCTAGTTAACGATGAACAAGATTGTAACATTTTACAACAGGATCTATTTTCTCTCCTTAAGTGGTCTGTAATGCCTTTGTGCATCAGTTTTACCATAAAAGACTGAACTTCACCATGTGGAATCAATAACTGTTTATTGCGAGTGGAGCACTTGGGGCGTTCATGGCGTGTCAGACGTGCGGTAAAATACTGCCAAAAGATCAAAGAATAAATTTACAAAAGGGCCTTATATAATGATTATTGACATATTCATATCCTAAGATTGACATATTTTCTTAACTCAAGTTATTAATCTGTAAAATCATTCTATCGATAGAAAGGTAAACTGTGATTAATACATATTTATGCAACAATTTCAAACTTGAAAAGGGGGACGAATCGTCTTAATGATATAAGTTATGCGTACCATTATTTAATAGTGAAAGTGAAAGTGGTGGCCGGAATGAACCACTAAGAAATAAAAATGGCAATTTTTTCAACTGTTTTCGTTCTAATACACATGTAAATACTCATATCTCAAAAAGTACTGAACCGATTTTTGTTCGGAGACCACACTGGTCAAGGGAATGTTGCACTTGTTAATATGATACCAACTGTTTAAACACATCTTTCATATTAATCGCAAAAGTGGTGGCCGGAATGAATCGAAATCGTTTGAAAAATGACGAAAAAAGTATAACTTTCTCATAACTTTCTGTCTTTTTTTACCCATTACTCGTTAATCGCAGAACCGATTTTTGTTCGGTGACCACTCTAAGCAAGGTAATTTTATAATCTTTAAGCTGATAAAACTTTTATTAATATACATTACAAACTCGTTGAAAAGTGGTGGCCGGGATGAACTACTATGAAATCTGCGGACGCCATTTTAAGACGATCCACGCTATCACATTTGCTAAAACAACACGCCACGCCACCGGTGAATAGCGACCGGTGTATAGACTTCATGTAATGGTTAATTCACACCTTTAGCTTCTAATGTCGATGACTGTTTACTAAAAAGGCAATTGTATACTAATTATACAATAATTATATTATGATCCAAATATAAATTACCCTGATTAGCTTGCGGATTAGTAGGAGTTTAAGTGATGGGTGATCACATTATGGTTATATTAAAATGCCTAGTGCTTGTTGAAATTAGCCAATGAAATAGTTCATATGCCTCTGAACTGTGTTCAAGTTTACCAATTCAGTATATATAGACGAGTCTCCCCTACCTAAACCACAGTATTCATTCGAAACTTTCTGATGTTAATGTCTAGATGGGAGATACAAAGCTAATAATTAAGTCTGTTGCAAAATTTCTTGGCATGTATTATGATAGCGCACTAACGTGGAGTGCCCATATAGGCTATATTGTGCAACAGAGCGAGAAACGTCTATTTTTACTAAAATATTTTATGATGTGCGGTTCAGTACCCAGTCATACAGCAAGCTTTTATTAAAAGTTCAATAGTCAAATAAAAACCAGCAATACCACAGCATGAATTGAAATAGGCCGTTTATTATAAAAACGACGTAAAATAAAATCATGTATACAAAACATGTCACGTCGTTTCTTCCAAAAACAACGTAAAATAAAAGCATGGATACACAACATGTAAAACATGCCACATCATACTGATCTGAATACATATAGGCATTATGCCTATTGAAAACAATTATGTGACTATTAAAGGAGGGGGGCAAAACCGCCTTTACTAAAATATTGAAGTGGTACAAACTGGGGATGTAACCGGTACACATTACTTACATTGTACAAAACACTAATCCGGAGCATAATAGACTACGGAGCCGAAGTGTACAACTCGGCCAGCAATTCCCAATTAGAAAAACTAAATCAACTCCAATATAAATGCTTAAAAACTTGTCTGCATAGTATGAAAAGCACTTCCTTGGCAAGTTTGCAGGTAGAGTCCGGGGATCCAACATTCCAAATCCGCCGTGACTCCTTATAAGTAAGCACCAATTGTCAAATGTCAAAACACATACCGCTGAATTCAACCCAAAACTACGGTGGCTGATATGTGCCATCTCGTTGTTTCGTCTTTTCGCCCCGAAAGGACGACAATTAACAAACCTTACTTCTCGTTGTGTCGTTCCTTAACCCCGACATGACGACAATTAATAAAACCTTAATTCTCGTTGTATCGTCCCTTCGCCCAGACAGGGCGACAATTAACAAACCTTAATTCTCGTTGTGTCGCCTTATCGCCCCGACAGGACGACAATTAACAAACCTTAATTCTCGTAGTATCGTTCCTTCGCCCCGACAGGACGACAATTAACAAACCTTAATTCTCGTTGTATCGTCCCTTCGCCCCGACAGGACGACAATTAACAAACCTTAATTCTCGTTGT
>NW_018405568.1:35571-36739 GCF_002113885.1 Mizuhopecten yessoensis
AGACATACAGAACTCACAACTGTAGCACAAGGCATATCATCATAATAACTCTAGCACCAGACTTATAGACATCACAACTTTACCACCAGACAGATACACATCATAACTCTAGCACCAGACATATAGACATAACACCTCTAGCACCAGACATACATAACTCACAACTCTAGCACCAGACAAATGCACATCCTAACTCTAGCACCAGACATATAGACATCACAACTCTAGCATTTGTCTTATAGACAAAACAACTCTAGCACTAGACTCATAGTCATCACAACTCTAGCATCAGACAACTGAACATCAGAACTCAAGCACCAGACATATAGACATCACACCTCTAGCCCCAGACATATAGACATCACAACTCTAGCACTAGTATTATAGTCATCACAACTCTAGCGCCAGACATGAAGATATCACAACTCTAGCACCAGGCAAATGCACATCAGAACTCTAGCATCAGACATATAGACATCAGAACTCTAGCACCAGTCTTATAGACAAAACAACTCTAGCACTAGACATATAGACACCACAACTCTAGCACCAGACTTATAGACATACTTACTCTACCACCAACAATATAGACATCACGACTGTAGCACCAGACGTATAGACATAATGACTCTAGCACCAGACATATAGAACTCACAACTGTATAACAGACTTATAGATATAGCAACTCTAGCACCAGACTTGAAAGTATAACAACTACAGCACCTGACTTATATACATACGAACTCTAGCACTAGAATTATAGGTATAAAAACTCTAGCACCAGACTTATATGCATACGAACTCTAGCACTAGAAGTATAGGTATAGCAACTCTAGCACCAGACTTATAGACATACGAACTCTAGCACTAGATTTTTAGGTATAACAACTATAGCACCATACTTAGAGACATCACAACACCGGGACCATAAATGTCTTTTGAAAGACAACTAAATTGTTAGGTCATTATTAATTGTTAGCTCACCTGGCACGAAGTGCCAAGTGAGCTTATGCCGTGGCGCGGCGTCCGTCGTCCGTCCGTCCGTCGTCCGTCCGTCCGTCCGTCCGCCCGTCCGTCCGTCCGTCCGTCCGTCCGTCCTCGTCCGTCAAATTTTCCTATAAACAACAACTTCTTCTGAAGAACGGACAGGCCAAGAGTCATGATATTT
>NW_018405568.1:38948-39240 GCF_002113885.1 Mizuhopecten yessoensis
TTTTTGCAAATATCAGCCTAGACTCATTAAGCTTTTGTTTTGAACCTGCCAAAGCACATTTTCATAGGTCTTATGCCGCTTTATCACACCTATAGCGCTACAGGGCATCGTCTAAGGTATTGACATACAAACAGGCATCAACGATACCTAATGCTAAAGATGCATTTTTCGAATTGATGTCTATTTTTTTCAATGAGGAACGTCGTATCGTTAGACTTCTTATGTAACTTTTTAAGAAATATTATAAAACCTTCTTTTACATTATGAGAAAGTGTTACCTGGAAAATTGTGA
>NW_018405568.1:39585-40789 GCF_002113885.1 Mizuhopecten yessoensis
AGTTATCTACAGTTGTCAACTCGGATACAGTTATAGCAAACTCTCGCGAGAATACGTAAAACGATAATGAAAATAGGTGTTGCATGGCGGCCCACGACCGATTGAAAATGTTTAAGCATAAATTGATTAATTGGCATGAAACACACATTAAAACAATGTTTATTCCTCAAAAAGGACCAATTTTTGACTGCAGCGGCCCATACATTCATTTTCAGGATGCCCAGGACACCTTGTGCCTTTCATGCATTATATTTCGAAATATACAAAACAAAGGAAAATTCTCCTTCCGTTGTTAAATGGCACTTTCAATACCCTTTCCGATGGTACATAGCAATTACCAATGCGTGATGTCATTTTCTTGCAAAGTACATTTTTATTCGGTATTTGTCATAAAATTTTAACATTTTTGATCACATTTTTACAGCTAAATTATCTAGATACCCATCTTTCTTGCAAAAAAATCTTGAAAAGATGTTTCACTGAATATGCCCACTTTTCGGAACTTCTTTCCCCGTACCCCCTTATCTTTTGGCTAAATATCAAAGTACTGGAAGTTCGGGTGACGACTGTCACACGATCATAGAGAGAGTATTGTGCATTAATTTTTAATAATAATTAGACTAGAATTTAGTATAGTATGGGACATTATGGGGAGATGAGAATAAGATTTTGTATAAACTAGGAATGTGACCCATGTATAATAACTTCAGTTGGACTTTAAAAAGGGCTGCTTCAGACATGAAATATGCATTCATTCGTTTCCGAATCTTTTTTTCAGGTTGGTAAGAATGGATTTTAGAAGGTTTATGTAGTACAATCAGTTAAGTGTTTATAGGTGAAATTTGATTACTTGCACGGTATGTACGCTGTCACCTTCATCAGACAAATGACCAGTGAAACGTACATATACAGTTGGGAGCAAACTGAACTTGGTAGCCTAGTGTACTGGAGTTAACAAGAAAAGTGAACTGGAGTTAACACAGAAGTGAACTGGAGTGCAATTCAATGTTTTGTCAAGTGCACTTCCTTGTTCACTACGTGTGCAATATGAAGTGCACTAGATACCAAAATAAGTTTGCTCCCAACTGTATACACAAATGTGCAAAATATGCACCAGTTGACAATTACAATTGCCCTCCATTTGGCTACACTATACGTGTATGTACACTTGTTGTACAGTAAGATGAATCAAACCGACAAATCA
>NW_018405568.1:44000-45980 GCF_002113885.1 Mizuhopecten yessoensis
AAGCATAGTCCAATCAAATAATCAATACAACGTTTTTACGATCAGATGGCAGAACTGAGTCATTACATTCAGTACTTTGATATTTGATGAAAACCAAAGAGGGAAGCGGAAATGAAGATCCAAAAAGTGGGCATTTTCCGTGAATCATCAACACAAGTTTTATATGCTAGAAAGATGAATTATTAAAGAAAATTGTAAGTGTGGAAATTTGATGGAACCCGAGTTTTATCTTGTTGATACTCTTACAAAAACAAAACAGTCCAAAATTGAAAAGTCATTTTATGGGAGCAGATTTACATGTCTATGGTAATTTGCGAAAAATTGGTATAACATATGGCCAATTGTTATATATCATTTCAAAGGTAATTGTTTATGTTACTTAAATGTACAAGCAGATTGCAATTATGTTTTTGTTATTGCCACACTGATCCTATTAAAGGCACATGGGGTGGTAAAATTCTCGAACTTCAGTGTAGGGGGCGCTGAAGTCAAACTTGCTTTCTAGATGAAGTTTAACCATTGTTTTTCAGTTTTTCAAATTAATTGATTTACACGAAAACATTCAAAATTGATCGTGGGCCGGTTTTCACCTTCTATGTAACACCTCTTTTCTGCATCGTATTTTGTATTGAAATGTTTGCTACATGTACATGTAAATACAAAACGTAATAGAAAGCGTTTTCAGTGGTATTTGTAATAAACCAATGCAAAAAAAGATAGCTTTTCCTCAAACGATGTTATAATTTTTTTTATTTTATTTTTTATTGTAGGAGAACACTGGACTATGCCTGTACTTCTTAACATTGTTTGTATTTTCTATCGTGCACTGGTAAAATCTTATCAGCGTAAGCAGAACTTAGAGAACCAGATTGACTCCGTCGCTAAAATGAATATTTTGTCATGATGTCTGGAAGGGAAAATATGACTCCTCTGACGGGGTCTGTTCATACATGTATGTAAATGTATATGTTGAAACTGCCATTCATTGGAGTTTTAGTTCCGGGCGGCAAAAGTGTAACATATGGCAAGTAATTCTGTAATCCTTTCGTACGTATGCGTACCAATGAAGATGTTCGGGCGGTCGCTACACTTTGATGATAAAAAAATCGCACCTATAAAGAACTGATTGAGTTTTTTATAACACCGATAAAAATTGATAACATCATTAGTAAAGGTACGATAAATTACTAACTAAGTGAAGTAACTGACGTCCTTATACACATATAGGTATGATTGTCAAAGTGAAATATAACGTAAGCTACATATGTAGGAACCGTTTTCATTCAGTAGTTAGAGAAAATGAGGAGTTAGATCAATTTATGAGCGGGATGGAGTGCGGAAATAACTATAGGCTACTAACATCATTTATCATTTACATAATCATTTCATCATATTTCTTTAGATTTCGAAAGAGCACATCTGCTGGAGAGAAAAAAACCTGCCATGGTAATTTTCACTGATAATTCAATTGTGCAAAGTATCAGACATGCACTTGAGCAAGTCTACAGAAGCTGACTGTAGATGGGGATTCCCAGAGTACGAAATGACGTCAGAGAAACAATGGATAAATATAGGCAGCCAATATGCGGTGTTGTATTACGAAGGTAGTTCGTAATTTGAAGAAATAGTCCCGTTAATATTAGTATAATTACACCAATATGATGAATGAAAGCTGACATTCAATTTATATTGGTTCGGTTTACGAAGCAGGAAAAAAATGCTGATGTTTCCTGCTGCAGTAGAAATGAAGATTAACCATTCCTTTTTAATTATGAGTGCGTAGAAATCTATGTGATATAACCAAGACATTTTAGACTTGCGCAAGTCATATACAATAAGAAGTGTTTTACACAAATATTGTTAAAGAATGCGTCGTGTGAGACACAATGTGACATCGTTGTGTACACAAATTATGTACAAAAAACATAAGATCTCAATTCGAAATGATGCCCAGTGGGCATCTTTAGCCTGAGGTATCAT
>NW_018405568.1:53221-55643 GCF_002113885.1 Mizuhopecten yessoensis
TGTTGTACCAGCACTGGATATCAAAAATAAGTCTTAGTAATAACATTTCAATCATGACAGCCGAACTCATGGCAATATTACTAACACTACAATTTTTAAATACTACAGCGGCAGATAACTCTGTCATCTTTGTTGACTCTCTGCGTGCATTGCATGCTTTGCAGTCCCCTACATATAAAATCACAAATCCTATTATTTTTGAGATATTAAATATCTTATCTGTGTTAAATGACAATGTCAAACTAGTATGGGTGCCAAGTCATATTGGAATAATAGGAAATGACATCGCTGATCAAGAAGCAAAACTATCCCTATTAAGGAAAACTATTGATATAAATGTACCTTTAGAGAAGGGAGAAATTAGATCTTTATTACAGCTAAAACTACTAGAAAGTTGGCAAACAGCCTGGGAAGACCCAACAATTGGAAAACTTATGAAAGCCCATGTAAGAATGTTAAAACCAAATTGGAACAAAATAATATGTACTAACAAACAACTGGTAACAGCGTACACAAAATTAAGACTAGGCAGATGCCGCTTAAAACATTATCTATTTCAGATGAAAATACATGAAGATGGTTACTGTGAGACTTGTAAAGTCCCAGAAACCATCGAACATTATTTACTGGTCTGTGCCTGTCACTATATACACAGACAAAGACTATACAGGGATATAGATATACACCCTGGAGCTCCCATTCTTCACTCCACTTTATTTACAGATTCACCGAAATATACAGATGCAATTCTAAGATAAATATCCAACACTGGAATGACGACTAAGTTATAATCAACCATATATATGACTTCCGCCATTAGCTTCTCGTTGCTTGTCACGTACTTTTAACCTTCTTACATAATATTACGGTGTTCTGATAATATGTCAGACACTTATTAAATACTTTAAATCACTACTCTAAATCATGTTCAAATCCATATTCTTCTCATCTCATCTCAACTTATTCATATCACCAAGAAGTAGCCTTATCTCTATATACCATTAGTATAGGAATAGATCAATAGGAATAGGAAACTAGGAGGATCAAACATTAGTGGTACAACGTATTGCACGGGGTACCTATTACTTCGCTCATTCCCCAGCCCATATTTTATACTAAATAATTTGAAACACTAAATAAGGGGGGGTTCGTATACCTGCTGCGTCAGGCTATACGAACATAACATAAAATTTATAGATCGGCCCCAATAAGTAGGTAGATTTTTGCTATCTTATTACAAGATTTTAACTAGGGAAATAAGTTAATAACTCAAACATTTCAGTAGGATTTATGCCTTTATAGATAGTAGTAGGGGTAAATAATGTATACAACCTCACACTTAAAACCCTGCTAATGGTTAGCAGAGAAATATCAGCCCAGACATGAATGTATGAATGATATCACATTTGTTATTTGGCAACGTTGTACCGGCTAGGTAGGATTGAAACTTAAGGTCGGAAAGTCAGGGGTGTTTTCAAATACCGCTGAGGTTCGAGTGGGTTACAATGCCAAACTTTCGATCCCACTAGGTTAGCTATACAAATGGTGGGATCAGAGTACAATGGCAGCCCAACTTTATATATATTTGTATACTATAACAACTTTAGATCCTACATAAAACGGTAAATTACCACTAACTATTATTATTATATTTACAAATTGAAAGCATATAAAAAAAAAATAAAAAAAATGGGCTCTTATGTAGAACTGTGTCCTCGTCGCAGAGCCTGTAAGAATGACTAAAAGTTTTACGTGTAATCCGTTTTTCATTTCGAGTTACTTCCCTTGTATTTCTCTTGTATTGCACTACCAATTGTTTAGCTTGTGTTGTTTTAGCATACCCGATAATGTAGAAATTTACGTTCATAGTGGTTCGTTCCAGCCACCATTTTTGCATCGAGTTTGTAATGTATATTAATAAAAGTTATATCAGCTTAAAGATTATAAAATCATCTTGCTTAGAGTGGTCACCGAACAAAAATCGGTTCTGCGATTAACGAGTAATGGGTAAAAAAAGACAGAAAGTTATGAGAAAGTTATACTTTTTTCGTCATTTTTCAAACGATTTTGATTCATTCCGGCCACCACTTTTGCGATTAATATGAAAGATTTGTTCAAACAGTTGGTATCATATTTTTTCAATTTCAAAAGTATTTTATTGACAATACATATATAATACAAACATATAAGTTAACATTAAAGAAGATATTAGAACATTATTGACAAAAGAATAAGACAACAGGCTTTGCCTATATCAGTCTTCTTCTAATTCCGGTAGCTATGTACAATGCTTAAATATATAAAATGTTGTGATTCGTTTTCCTCTCACACTCTTGCACCCCACATCCACACCAGCGTATGTCTAATACTCGTTATGTAAGGGATAAAACTTGCCTGAATAACAATAATTATAACAATACAT
>NW_018405568.1:59811-72859 GCF_002113885.1 Mizuhopecten yessoensis
TTTCAGTATCTATAAGATCAACCTTGTTCCGAAGAGACCAAACATTTAAGTGCATTATTGATAAATCATTATAGTAGTTTCTTTGATTAATACTGATTGATGAGGGACCTGGATTAGAGTGAATATTTCCAGACATCAGAAGTAGAAGTTTTATAACAAACAGAATGTATATAATATCTTGAGTATACTTGTAGTGATATCATATTGGTATTACAGGCAGTAATAGAGGAAGATCTATAACATAGCTTACAATCACACACAAACATACTTACAAACTACTAACACACCAAAAAATCAAAAAATCAAAATAAATAACAATAAGTAAATAAATATGCAGAGACTTGAGGAAAGAAATAACAGTAGGGACTAATGAAAAATAATATTCTCAGAATGTGGAAAGCATCAATTTGATATTTTAAATATAATTTCATAGAGAGTGGTATACTGAACTTAGTACTATCAACACAATAAATAACAGTAGTTTCTTGAATTCAGTGTAACATGTTCAACTATAACTCAAAGAAAAAAGAAAAAAAAATCAATTGAAGCAGATAAACAAATTAATTATTTTAAATATATATATACAAATATTTATATACAGACAGAACATGAAATCAATCATTTGAGACAATCATGTTATATTTTAAGATTTATTCATATACTAGTAACCTAAAGTTACATACATGTATAAGAAGAAAAATAATGAATAGTTACAGATTATCAGTGGTGTAAGGGAGATAACCTATTCAGAGAGGTAATCTATAAATATATCAATAATGCCAATAGTGAGCAAAATTTGGCTGAATTTCAAGAAATAAAGCAAATATTATACGTATACGGTAGGTTCCATTATCACAATTAAGACGAAAAGATTTATTTGTAAATATAAGTATCCAATGACAAATATAACATGGAGTTAGATACCTTATGAAAAACCGAGAAAAACAAGAAGATTTATCAAGAGCAGACACAACAATCATAACAAATAGCACATAAACATGAAAAAAGAATCAATAATTAAGTATATAATAAATAAAAATAAAAAATGAACACAAGCAAGACACAAAAAGTTAAGCAATTAGAGAAGCACAAGCAAATTGAAATATTGGTTGCTAATAATGTATATATATATAGTTTACCATACATGTATATAGAGTATACATAGAGCAAAATAGTTAAGTGGCTTGCTTGCGAGTTATTAGTCAAGCATAAAGATTATTCAAAGGCAATTACATGTAATGATGCCAGACACGAATAATTAAATTAAGTATGCAAAATAAAAGATTGATTGCTAATGTTACAAATATTATATAATATATTACATGGATTAGGTTTCAAACCATAGTTAATGGCAAGTTATCGAGCTTACTTATTTTGGTAAGGGATTTACAGCAGTAGCTGAGCTATTGTAATTATAGATAGATAATGTGTTTAAGTTGAATAAATATAGGGAAAGAAAATGAGCAACAAGATTCAACAAGGCAAATTTGAAAAACAAAACAAAATAAGCACATGAACATGTAAAATGTAAGAATTCATGCATAACGTAAATAATCAAGCAAAACTAGCCAAGCAAAATGAGATATTGGGCACTCATAATATATTTGTATAGTATAAATAGATCAAATCTATTGTAGCTATAGGTAAATATAAGTGAATTAATTCATAATAGAATAAGCATTACAGGAATATTTTCAATAAATAAAATTTCACATAGAGTTTAAAGCAATGAAAATGTAAGTTCTTTTGTAGGCAACAAGCATCATCAACAACAACTCGGTATACTTACTGCAACAATAAATGGCTCCATTGCTTACATGTTCCTATGAAAATATAGAATAATTGTTGTTATAATTCAGGATCAAGCAGGGGATAAATATGTGAAAGTACATGTACAGGTAGCTATATGTTGGAAGATTATATCAGATGATCAAATTAACAGATTAAGCAGTTCAAACTAGACATGGTATATACAAATACATGAGTCACCATGATATAAATTCACAGTTGTACTGGNTTCCAATATTAAATAATGGTACGCATAACTTATATCACTGTGACGGGTATAAAATTATCTTTCCTATACTGGTCTCCGAATGACAATCCATGATATATTATAGGAGATACAGCCTAATATATACAAAAAATCAACAAAATAATCTTCACGCCTGAATGCATTCCGGGTTTTGTCCTCATCCACTAAACTATGAACGTAGAAAAGGAGCCGGAGCCGGTCGACCATTCCGGAATATGTATTATAATTAGAAAATATTATAACATAACATGGTCATTTCATTTCAGAGATTTTAGGATTGTAAAATCCTAATTTTGTCAGAATAAAGTCTATGTATCTATGCAAGCAGGGATGTGTAGTACATCCCTGATGCAAGGTAACATTATGATTTTGAAGAAGGAAACCCCGTTACAAAACTTTATCAAGTTTTTCCCTTACCTCCTTGAAGGGAGTGATTTCAAGGATTGATATCATAGCATACTGTTTTGATGATTTCGTTTCTTTTCCTTTCAGTATATAAGAGAGATAGCAATGTTGAGTTTATTAGAGACAAAATATAGTAAATATGAGAAGCACACTTGCCAAGACCTACGAAGTTCGTGTTCGGCATTATCATCAAAGCGTGTTGTCACAGAAGAGCGGTCAAGCTTTCGTAATTGCATCTTTCAGCAAGTTCTGTCTGGAGTTCTGACCGTTGGCGATTAAGCACTTCATATGCATGGATTAGCATAATTAAATCAAAACAAGATGATACATGGAAAACAATCAGATACCAACTTGTCTTCCGGCGCTGGCCGTGCCGTCCACACCTACCTTGACCCCACTAATCTCTTTATCATATCAACGCAATCTTTATCGGAATAAACTTTCTAAAATTGTTGAAGGAACAAATACGATTTGTGTCTCAACATCCTTTTCGCACTAGCTGGTATTTTTTAAGTACAGTCTCACTGTCTGTCGACCGCCGGGTCAATGTACATGCAACTAATTCGATCAGACCTAAGGCGTTTCAAAGTAATTCTATTAAGTTACCCCTCCTCGACGTCTGATATGTATTCGTATCACGTTATTGGGAGAAGTCTGTATCGCTCACATTTGTCCCAGATTTGATCAGGTCCACGATATGTTCTAAATGAGCCTTATTGTTCTAACAATAACAAGCAGGTTTGCATTAGTCACATTCCTTCACCGTTGTACTGAGTACAGTTACAATTGATACAGTAAACCGTCAATAATTGTTGACGGCCAATCAGAGTACAAAGTGGCTATGTTGAATTTCAAATATGTTGGGGAGGGGGGGGGGGGATTTGATATATATAATTCATTAATACCATATCTTGGAAAATCAGTTGAGGAGTCTTGCTAGTTTTGACGTCACTGTTGTAAAACAACAACCTCATGCATGATTCTATAATATATATCTCTCTGTTCATAACACACAAAGAACATAATAGTACAATATAATTAAAGTACAAATATACAATATCTACTCTGAACTTCAATACTTGGAGATGGAGGTGGAGATGGTCAAGGTTATTCAATATATGTTGATTGGACGGATCATGGTATTACTAAGGCTGACAGTCGTAATGTACTTGACCAACCACAGTCCAGCGTTGTAGTCATTACGTACAGTGGTCAAGATCAGCTGAAACCTGTAACGCAATGACCCATCTCCTATCCATGTTGTTCATCCAGGCGTTAATTAATTGTTCAGTCTATTAGAAAAAAATCTCAAATAAACGACAAGAGTAATAAAATCAGTGACGAAACCAAATCCACTGGGTAGGGAGAGTTTAGAGGTTCGACTCGCCGGACCGAACGTAATGAAAACGTGACAGGTACCCTTAGGTATATAGCTCCGACACCAAATTAAACCAGTCTATCTAGTTTCGGACAAAAGTATACACTCTCCAGTCCCGGACCAAAAAAGATAGTATACACTTTCCAGTTCTGGACACTGGTAAGTACTCTCCAGTCCCGGAAAAAAGTATACACTCTCCAGTCCCGGACACCGGTAAGTACTCTCCAGTCCCGGACACCGGTTAATACTCTCCAGTCCCGGACACTGGTAAGTACTCTCCAGTCCCGGACACCGGTTAATACTCTCCAGTCCCGGACACCGGTAAGTACTCTCCAGTCCCGGACACCGGTTAATACTCTCCAGTCCCGGACACTGGTAAGTACTCTCCAGTCCCGGACACCGGTTAATACTCTCCAGTCCCGGACACCGGTAAGTACTCTCCAGTCCCGGACACCGGTTAATACTCTCCAGTCCCGGACACTGGTAAGTACTCTCCAGTCCCGGACACCGGTAAGTACTCTCCAGTCCCGGACACCGGTAAGTACTCTCCAGTCCCGGACACCGGTTAATACTCTCCAGTCCCGGACACTGGTAAGTACGCTCCAGTCCCGGACACCGGTAAGTACTCTCCAGTCCTAGACACTGGTAACTCTCCAGTCCTAGACACTAGTAAGTACTCTCCAGTCCCGGACAAAAGAATACACTCTCCAGTCCCGGACACTGGTAAGTACTCTCCAGTCCTAGACACTGGTTAGTACTCTCCAGTCACGGACACAGGTAAGTACTCTCCAGCCCTAGACACTGGTAAGTACTCGCCTGCCCTAGACACTGGTAAGTACTCTCCAGTCCCGGACCAAAAGAAAAAGTATACACTCTCTAGCCCGAGACACTGGTAAGTACTCTCCAGTCCCGGACCAAAAGAAAAAGTATACACTCTCTAGCCCTAGACACTGGTAAGTACTCTCCAGTCCCGGCCCAAAAGAAAAAGTATACACTCTCTAGCCCGAGACACTGGTAAGTACTCTCCAGTCCCGGACCAAAAGAAAAAGTATACATTCTCCAGCCCTAGACACTGGTAAGTACTCTCCAGTCCTAGACACTGGTTAGTACTCTCCAGTCCCGGACACCGGTAAGTACTCTCCAGCCCTAGACACTGGTAAGTACTCTCCTGCCCTAGACACTGGTAAGTACTCTCCAGTCCCGGACCAAAAGAAAAAGTATACACTCTCTAGCCCGAGACACTGGTAAGTACTCTCCAGTCCCGGACCAAAAGAAAAAGTATACATTCTCCAGCCCTAGACACTGGTAAGTACTCTCCAGTCCCGGACCAAAAGAAAAAGTATACACTCTCTAGCCCGAGACACTGGTAAGTACTCTCCAGTCCCGGACCAAAAGAAAAAGAATACATTCTCCAGCCCTAGACACTGGTAAGTACTCTCCAGCCCCGGACCAAAAGAAAAAGTAAACACTCTCCAGCCCAAGACACTGGTAAGTACTCTGCAGTCCTAGACACTGGTAAGTGCTCTCCAGTCCCGGACACCGGTAAGTACTCTCCAGCCCTAGACACTGGTAAGTACTCTCCTGCCCTAGACACTGGTAAGTACTCTCCAGTCCCGGACACTGGTAAGTACTCTCCAGCCCCGGACCAAAAGAAAAAGTATACACTCTCCAGCCCAAGACACTGGTAAGTACTCTACAGCCCTTGACACTGGTAAGTACTCTCCAGTCCCGGACACTGGTAAGTACTCTCCAGTCCTGGACACCGGTAAGTACTCTCCAGTCCTAGACACTGGTAAGTACTCTCCATCCCTAGACACTGGTAAGTACTCTCCAGCCCTAGACGCGGGTAAGGACTCTCCAGCCCCGGACCAAAAGAAAAAGTATACACTTTCCAGTCCTCGACACTGGTAACTCTCCAGTCCTAGACACTAGTAAGTACTCTCCAGCCCCGGACCAAAAGAACAAGTATACACTTTCCAGTCCCGGACACTGGTAAGTACTCTCCAGCCCCGGACCAAAAGAAAAAGTGTACACTTTCCAGTCCTAGACACTGGTAACTCTCCAGTCCCAGACACTAGTAAGTACTCTCCAGCCCCGGACCAAAAGAAAAAGTGTACACTTTCCAGTCCTAGACACTGGTAACTCTCCAGCCCTAGACACTAGTAAGTACTCTCCAGCCCCGGACCAAAAGAACAAGTATACACTTTCCAGTCCCGGACACTGGTAAGTACTCTCCAGCCCCGGACACTGGTAAGTACTCTCCAGTCCTAGACACTGGTAAGTACTCTCCAGCCCGCCCTAGACACTGGTAAGTACTCTCCAGTCCTAGACACTGGTAAGTACTCTCCAGCCCTAGACACTGGGAAGTACTCTCCAGCCCCGGACCAAAAGAAAAAGTGTACACTTTCCAGTCCTAGACACTGGTAACTCTCCAGCCCTAGACACTAGTAAGTACTCTCCAGCCCCGGACCAAAAGAACAAGTATACACTTTCCAGTCCCGGACACTGGTAAGTACTCTCCAGCCCTAGACACTGGTAAGAACTCTCCAGCCCTAGACACTGGCAAGTACTCTCCAGCCCCGGACCAAAAGAAAAAGTGTACACTTTCCAGTCCTAGACACTGGTAACTCTCCAGCCCTAGACACTAGTAAGTACTCTCCAGCCCCGGACCAAAAGAACAAGTATACACTTTCCAGTCCCGGACACTGGTAAGTACTCTCCAGCCCCGGACCAAAAGAAAAAGTGTACACTTTCCAGTCCTAGACACTGGTAACTCTCCAGTCCCAGACACTAGTAAGTACTCTCCAGCCCCGGACCAAAAGAAAAAGTAAACACTCTCCAGCCCAAGACACTGGTAAGTACTCTACAGCCCTTGACACTGGTAAGTACTCTCCAGTCCCGGACACTGGTAAGTTCTCTCCAGTCCCGGACACCGGTAAGTACTCTCCAGTCCTAGACACTGGTAAGTACTCTCCAGCCCCGGACCAAAAGAAAAAGTATACACTTTCCAGTCCTAGACACTGGTAACTCTCCAGTCCTAGACACTAGTAAGTACTCTCCAGCCCCGGACCAAAAGAAAAAGTATACACTTTCAAATCCTGGACACTGGTAAGTACTCTCCAGTCCCGGAATAATGTATACACTCTCCAGTCCCGGAAATGGTATACACTCTCCAGTCCCGGAAAAAGGTATACACTCTCCAGTCCCGGACACTGGTAAGTACTCTCCAGTCCGGGCACCGGTAAGTACTCTCCAGTCCCGGACACTGGTAAGTATTCTCCAGTCCCGGACAAAAGAATACACTCTCCAGTCCGGACACTTGTTAGTACTATCCGGTCCCAGACACTGGTACATCTTTATGTAATTACTCTCCACTCTCCAGTCCCGGAAAGAAAGTATTCACTCTCCAGTCCCGAACACTGGTAAGTACTCTCCAGTCCTGGACACTGGTAAGTACTCTCCAGTCCCGGACACTGGTAAGTACTCTCCACTCCCGGAAAAAAAATATACACTCTTCAGGCCCGGACACTGGTAAGTACTCTCCATTCCCGGAAAAAAATTATACACTCTCAAGTTCTGGACACTGGTAAGTACTATCCACTCCCGAAAAAAAGTATACACTCTCCAGCCCCGGACACTGGTAAGTACTCTCCAGTCCCCGACACGGGTAAGTACTCTCCACTCCCGGACAAAAGTATACACTCTCCAGTCCACAGGGGCGGGTCAGACCTTTTAGCCAACGGCACTAATCCTGTTGTACTCGTAATTATAAAGTCTTTTCCGTGTGTTGTGTATCGTATTATATATATAGGATTATGTGTTGGGGATCTCGCCCCTTTTCAATGTTGTGACCCAATGACAAAGTCCCCAGGTGTGGGGTTGGACCCAAGGTTTGATCGGAAGCATGGAACGTTTAAAGACTATGTTTTCACGCTTCATTTCTGAAAACATCGTATAAGACTTATAATGAAAAGGGGATTGATCAGGATTTATAGTGTTTATATGTTCACTGTCAACTGTATGAATCAAATTTGGTTTCAAAGGAAATATATTCAGCATCTTAGGACACACATGTGAAATCGTATCAGCCTATAAAATTTCATGAAAGATACAATATGCTTAAAATGAATAACATTGTAGCAAACAGTTGTTTCGTTTGTGAGGGCTCCTCGTTTATCGAGGCCAAAACATTGGTCTGTATTATTTTTTCAAAACGGAAAGGGAGGTTCATAAAACCCGATAATTGTTTGAATTTCAAAAAGAAGAAACGTACTGGTAAATTAGATGTGGATATCTGTTGTTTATTTTGTGTGGTAACCTGAAATGATCACCTACACAACAAACAATGATAAAGTGATGCACTACTTTCTGTACATCAAGGATGTGATAGGTATGATATAAAGGTAACAATACCAACAGGTGTCGTGTTTCAGTGTGTACATCAATGATGTGATAGGTATGCTATATGGGTAACAATACCAACAGGTGTCGTGTTTCAGTGTGTACAGCAATGATGTGATAGGTATGATATATAGGTAACAATACCAACAGGTGTCGTGTTTGTGTGTACAACAATGATGTGATAGGTATGATATATAGGTAACAATTCCAACAGGTGTCGTGTTTCAGTGTGTACATCAATGATGTGATGGGTATTATATATAGATAACAATACCAACAGGTGTCGTGTTTCAGTGTGTCCATCAATGATGTGATAGGTATGATGTATAGGTAACAATACCAGCAGGTGTCGTGTTTCAGTGTGTACAGCAGTGATGTGATAAGTTTGATATATAGGTAACAATACCAACAGGTGTCGCGTTTCAGTGTGTACAGCAATGATGTGATAGGTATGATATATAAGTAACAATACCAACAGGTGTCGTGTTTGTATGTACATCATTGATGTGATAGGTATGATATATAGGTAACAATACCAACAGGTGTCGTGTGTCAGTGTGTACAGCAATGATGTGATAGGTATGATACATAGGTAACAATACCAACAGGTGTCGTGTTTCAGTGTGTACAGCAGTGATGTGATAAGTTTGATATATAGGTAACAATACCAACAGGTGTCGTGTTTCAGTGTGTACAGCAATGATGTGATAGGTATGATATATAGGTAACAATACCAACAGGTGTCGTGTTTCAGTGTGTACAGCAATGATGTGATAGGTATGATATATAGGTAACAATACCAACAGGTGTCGTGTTTCAGTGTGTACAGCAATGATGTGATAGGTATGATATATAGGTAACAATACCAACAGGTGTCGTGTTTCAGTGTGTACAGCAATGATGTGATAGGTATGATATATAGGTAACAATACCAACAGGTGTCGTGTTTCAGTGTGTACAGCAATGATGTGATAGGTATGATATATAGGTAACAATACCAACAGGTGTCGTGTTTCAGTGTGTACAGCAATGATGTGATAGGTATGATATATAGGTAACAATACCAACAGGTGTCGTGTTTCAGTGTGTACAGCAATGATGTGATAGGTATGATATATAGGTAACAATACCAACAGGTGTCGTGTTTCAGTGTGTACAGCAATGATGTGATAGGTATGATATATAGGTAACAATACCAACAGGTGTCGTGTTTCAGTGTGTACAGCAATGATGTGATAGGTATGATATATAGGTAACAATACCAACAGGTGTCGTGTTTCAGTGTGTACAGCAATGATGTGATAGGTATGATATATAGGTAACAATACCAACAGGTGTCGTGTTTCAGTGTGTACAGCAATGATGTGATAGGTATGATATATAGGTAACAATACCAACAGGTGTCGTGTTTCAGTGTGTACAGCAATGATGTGATAGGTATGATATATAGGTAACAATACCAACAGGTGTCGTGTTTCAGTGTGTACAGCAATGATGTGATAGGTATGATATATAGGTAACAATACCAACAGGTGTCGTGTTTCAGTGTGTACAGCAATGATGTGATAGGTATGATATATAGGTAACAATACCAACAGGTGTCGTGTTTCAGTGTGTACAGCAATGATGTGATAGGTATGATATATAGGTAACAATACCAACAGGTGTCGTGTTTCAGTGTGTACAGCAATGATGTGATAGGTATGATATATAGGTAACAATACCAACAGGTGTCGTGTTTCAGTGTGTACAGCAATGATGTGATAGGTATGATATATAGGTAACAATACCAACAGGTGTCGTGTTTCAGTGTGTACAGCAATGATGTGATAGGTATGATATATAGGTAACAATACCAACAGGTGTCGTGTTTCAGTGTGTACAGCAATGATGTGATAGGTATGATATATAGGTAACAATACCAACAGGTGTCGTGTTTCAGTGTGTACAGCAATGATGTGATAGGTATGATATATAGGTAACAATACCAACAGGTGTCGTGTTTCAGTGTGTACAGCAATGATGTGATAGGTATGATATATAGGTAACAATACCAACAGGTGTCGTGTTTCAGTGTGTACAGCAATGATGTGATAGGTATGATATATAGGTAACAATACCAACAGGTGTCGTGTTTCAGTGTGTACAGCAATGATGTGATAGGTATGATATATAGGTAACAATACCAACAGGTGTCGTGTTTCAGTGTGTACAGCAATGATGTGATAGGTATGATATATAGGTAACAATACCAGCAGGTGTCGTGTGTCAGTGTGTACAGCAATGATGTGATAGGTATGATATATAGGTAACAATACCAACTGGTGTCGGGTTTCAGTGTGTACAGAAAGGTAGCTATAATGATGAGATATATAGGATACTATGTGTCATGTTTCAGTTACGATGGCGGTGATATATAGGTAACAATGCCAACAGGTGTCGGGCTTCAGTGTGTACAGTAATGTAGCTATAATGATGTGATATATAGGATACTATGTGTCATGTTTCAGTTACGATGGCGGTGATATATAGGTAACAATGCCAACAGGTGTCGTGTTTCAATGTGTACAGCAGTGATGTGATAGGCATGATATATAGGTAACAATACCAACAGGTGTCGGGTTTCAGTGTGTACAGTAAGGTAGCTATAATGATGTGATATATAGGATACTATGTGTCATGTTTCAGTTACGATGGCGGTGTTGGGAACTCTGTGCTACTTGGCGCTGGTCAGTCTAGTGTCTGTGACGTCAGTAGAAGCCGAGTGTCCACATGATAACGGTACCTTAACTAGATGGAGTGACCCCACTACGTGGCCTACAAACAAAGTAAGTAAACAACTCCCCAACCACCACCAACAACACCGAATAGGTTTTTTTCCTATTTTTGTTTGTTTTTGTTTTATTTACTCAGTGTTGGCTCATAAAGTTCATTTTTTGTCAGTGCCGTTTATCGGTAAAGCATATAAGGCCTGTTAAATTGATTTCAATTCAATACTTTATAAGCTATCTTTTTAAAATATCTTACCGAAGATATATAATATCGATTACTATTCTCTTTATTTCCTCCAATATGAAGATTACATAAACAGAATAGTTACCTATCAGAATCAATCAACATATATACATGGACATTGGAAAGCACACATGTGTCGTTATCATAATGTGTACAGAAATATTTCATAAGAGAAAGGAGACTGTAAATGGGCATAATTGCTTAAAGGTTTGTAGTATTTTTTTTAACATTTTATACACTTGTGTCATTATCCCTAACCTTAAATGTTCATTATAGACATCTTATAATTTAATTCGCTACCCAATAGGGTATTAGTCAAATCAAAATTTGGCAAATTATGCAAATAGACATTGAGTTGTATATCACATATACTAATTAAATGACACCATACTTTGTATTTTTTTTTAGGTGTATTATAAATAATAAGAAATGAGTATCATGACGTTCATGTCTTCTATCTTTTATGGTATATTTTATACATTATATCAGATATCTTAAAAGTATACAGTGGACTCTAGATATTTGTCTAACCGGCCAAATCAACGATAGTAGTTATACTCTGGCTTATCCAACTCTGTCTATTCTGTAAACAGGCCTTGTTACTTAGTTTTAACAATATTTATTGAAGAGTGAAGTAGTACAAACTATATAGACGTATACATAATATGCAAGAGGGTTTGGTACGTAACAAGCGGACAAGTCCTGTGCCTTCCTAGTCACATGGAAAGTGTTTTTACAAGTCAGTTGTTCTCATATCAGTGACGATGAATGATTAATTAACGAAAATACAAAACCTTGGTATATATTAACAAAATATATCATACACATATGTATTCTTAGTTCTAATTACATTCAGAAACTGTATTTAAGCAGACTCCCTACAATCCGGAACACTCTACAACCGGTAAAATGATATGGTCCCAGTGATGTCCGGTTTAGACAGAGTCCTATGCATATTTTTTTCAAATATAAGATATTGTATTTGATATAGAGGAAATCTTATATAATAATTAAGGATATCTTTTATAATATTATTAGATACATTATAAGCATTGCTCCTTAAATGAATGTTAAGTTGGTTTGCCATAAATGAGACATTTTGTTTGCAGCTCCCAGAGGCCAGCGCTACGGTTAGTATTACCGGTCACGTCCTTTTGGACGTGTCCCCTCCGGCCCTGTTCGGTATTGTTGTAGAGGCAGGCGCAATTCTCGTTTGGAGTCCGGAAGGAGATTTCCACGTGTCCACAAATTACATCCACGTGAAAGGCGCCTTCCACATTGGCTCCGAGACTTGTCCATTTGAGGAAAACGCTCGAATCACCCTGACGGGTACGTGTTTATTATGTTCTCTGCAGCAATAAAAAATAATAATAAAATATGCATAACACGCGACTTTATAATTTGTATAACGCCTACATTACACTAACATACAAAAGGGACATCCAATTCTTTATAAATACAAATTAAACCTGGTTTAATGTAATTTATGAATGTCCTAGTCATACTTTGTTTTTTATTATGTTTCAATATCATGAATTTTAAAGTACTGTATTTGTTGTATCTATGATTGATATGAGCGGACGCTGACCATTAGAAGGAGGTGAGAAGGTCAAAAGTCGTATGAATTTGTGGCTATTTTTAGCACCCTATATAAGTGTGTGCACTAGCTGACCCTAGGTCACTAGCCTGCTGAAGATGATGGAGGAACAAGGTGTGTACCTTCTTTTTACATCATGATCTAATTTTGAAAAATATCTAAGTGAATTTTATTACCCACCACCTCCCCTTCTTGCCTCCTTCTCAATATGATTATT
>NW_018405568.1:73196-76361 GCF_002113885.1 Mizuhopecten yessoensis
TACCATGTAATCATCCCGCGTTATAACTGTTGTGGGTATACATTTACCATGTAATCATCCCGCGTTATAACTGTTGTGGGTATACATCTACCATGTAATCATCCCGCGTTATAACTGTTGTGGTAATACATTTACCATGTAATCATCCCGCGTTATAACTGTTGTAGGTATACATTTACCCACTTATTCTTGTGCAGTTAAACATTTAAAAGTTGTCTTGATTGTTAAGAAAGTTACAACTATTTACCTGGGGAGTAATTAAAAGTCATCTGGAGAGTGAATAGTATTCACCCAGTAAACAATGTCTACTCGGAGAGTAAAAATAGAGTAGGTAGTGTTTAACTGGAGATGAGATAATGTCAGTTGAGGATACACTTGTTATTTAGTTGTCCTTAGAATAACTCCTTCAGCTTATCATTACATCCCCATACAACTATGATCTAGCTAAATATGTAACTTGTGCTCTTAATATAACCTATGAAGCACATGGTTGACATATCTATTACACATACTTCACTGTGCCGATTTGTTTTTGTTTTCATACGCGGTTGAAATTAGCGAAGAACAGGTAACAAAATCTACCCATGTCCTCCAATTTAATGTTCCGACATATTAACGATGTGTTGTCTTCATATAACAAGAAATATACGGCTTACTAGTAAGCTGTCTGATAAGTATGACGATTTCTGCTTTCCTATCACGAACTTTCCAGTCCTGAATAGATACATCTCTGCTTTCGCTTCCTACGGTGGTTAGATGTCGCAGTTAATCAAATATTAAAGGTTTTCCCCGAATGTCACGATGTCGATTAAAAAATGGACAAATTCACAAGAAATGCAGTTTTTCTGGAGATTAAATATAAGTTACATATTCGTCACCAGTTTCTTATTGCTGAATATTTGCCTGTGAGATATACATATGGAAGCCTTAGATAATGCCCGTTACTGGGGACTTGCGATATCAATGTCCCTTCCCCGGTTCCCACTATGAGGACGTAGCATTACTCCGATTTGACATATAATTTACTTTGTGGGTGTCTCAGATGAAGTAGAAGACGCTTACCCATCCAGCACACAGCGCTTATTCGTGAAAATCTCTCCTTTGTTTATAATTTACCCTAGTTTCATCGAGTTCGTTTTACGTTTTTTTTTAATATTTCAGTATAATCTTCTGCTTTCAGGTACTCGAAAAGAATATTCAATGCCGAACTTTGGACAAAAGTTCATTGGTGTTGACGCCGGAGGTACACTGGAGATCCACGGTAAGAAGAAACTCGCGTGGACAAAGCTAACGAAGTCATTACCGCGACTCCAGGCAGGCAATGGACTACTCTACACCCACTTAGACTTCGTGAGTTTGGCGGTCCTCTATCTTAACTACACACTATCACTAACTACCTAGACTACACGAGTTTGACGGTCCTCTATCTTAACTACACACTATCACTAACTACCTAGACTACACGAGTTTGGCGGTCCTCTATCTTAACTACACACTAACACTAACTACCTAGACTACACGAGTTTGGCGGTCCTCTTTCTTAACTACACACTAACACTAACTACCTAGACTACACGAGTTTGGCGCCATTCTAACTTTACTACACACTATCACTTTCTACCTAGACTACGCGAGTTTGGCGGTCCTCTATCTTAACTACACACTAACACTTTCTACCTAGACTACACGAGTTTGGCGGTCCTCTATCTTAACTACACACTATCACTAACTACCTAGACTACGCGAGTTTGGCGGTCCTCTATCTTAAATACACACTAACACTAACTACCTAGACTACACGAGTTTGGCGGTCCTCTATCTTAACTACACGCTTTATCTCATTACATAGACGGTTTAGTCTGGCCTCCCTCTAGTATGCAAACTACACTAACCTAGACTTCATGAATCGGTTGCCGTTTAGATTTTCCACAAAGTTGCACTTACTTTCTAAACTTAATGAGTTTGTCTTTTTTTTTTCTCACTAGTTAATTTCGAAACGCAAATCTAAATGTGATATCGACGTTAGATTGTCAGTGGGTTGATCCTCTGTCCTTTTGTATCGACGTTAGATTGTCACTGGGGTGATCTTCTGTCCTTTTGTATCGACGTTAGATTCTCACTGGGGTGATCCTCTGTCCTATTGTATCGACGTTAGATTGTCACTGGGTTGATCCTCTGTCCTTTTGTATCGACGTTAGATTGTCAGTGAGTTGATCATCTGTCCTTTTGTATCGACGTTAGATTTTCAGTGGGTTGATCCTCTGTCCTATTGTATCGACGTTAGATTGTCCCTGGGTTGATCCTCTGTCCTTTTGTATCCACGTTAGATTGTTACTGGGTTGATCCGCTGTCCTTTTGTATCGACGTCAGTTTGTCAGTGGGTTGATCCTCTGTCCTTTTGTATTAGATTGTCACTGGGTTGATCCTCTATCCTTTTGTATCGACGTCAGTTTGTCAGTGGGTTGATCCTCTGTCCTTTTGTATCGACGTTAGATTGTCACTGGGTTGATCCTCTATCCTTTTGTATCGACGTCAGTTTGTCAGTGGGTTGATCCTCTGTACTATTTAATCGACGTTAGATTGTCAGTGGGTTGATCCTCTGTCCTTTTGTATCGAGGTCAGTTTGTCAGTGGGTTGATCCTCTGTCCTATTGTAACTATTGTATCGACGTTAGATTGTCACTGGGGTGATCCTCTGTCCTTTTGTATCGACGTTAGTTTGTCAGTGGGTTGATCCTCTGTACTATTGTATCGACGTTAGATTGTCAGTGGGTTGATTCTCTTTCTTTTTTTATCGACGTTAGATTGTCCCTGGGTTGATCCTCTGTCCTTTTGTATCGACGTTAGATTGCCAGTGGGTTGATCCTCTGTCCCTTTGCATCGACGTTAGATTGTCAGTGGGTTGATCCTCTGTCCTTTTGTATCGACGTTAGATTGTCAGTGGGTTGATCATCTGTCCTATTGTATCGACGTTAGATTGTTACTGGGTTGATCCTCTGTCCTTTCTGTATCGACGTTAGATTCTCACTGGGGTGATCCTCTGTCCTTTTGTATCGACGTTAGATTCTCACTGGGTTGATCCTCTGTCCTATTGTATCGACGTTAGATTGTCACTGGGGTGGTCCTCTGTCCTTTTGTATCGACGTTAGATTGTCAGTGGGGTGAT